>NW_026694958.1:0-309679 GCF_021218885.2 Marmota monax
TGTTTACATGTATGCACATGCACATACATGTGCATTTAATGTACACTTATACAAAGTTTTTCAACCCTGCCACTATTTCAATTTGGGGTCAGAAATTTCTTTGTGGGGGAGTTGTCCTATGTGTTACAGAATCTTTAGCTGTACTCCTGGGCTCTACTAACCAAAGAACAGCTGCATCACCCCTTGAAGAGTCACAACTAAATCTCATAAATGCCTCTGGGTGTGGTGGTGCATGCCTGTAAGCCCATTGGCTCAGGAGGCTGAGGTAGGAGGATCAACTTCAAAGTGATATTGCTCAGTGTTAAGCACCCCTAGGTTCAATACTCAGTGCCTTTCACGAAAAGAAGAAATGCCTCCAGAATTTTCATGGACCATTGGTCTTTTTGCCTATTAGGGCCTTTTTTAGTTAAAAAATCAATGTATAATTATGTTGATAGAAAGATCAAGAGAATACAAACTAAATATACTCATTTTCATCTTTTTATTCTACTTTGAAAGTGAATTAAAACATTTTCATAGGCCTTTTAAGTATTATGGACTCTTGTACCAGTGCTAATGGTAGCTAATAGACAAGGAGACTACAGCGAAAAAAAAAAAGTCTTCAACTATAGCAAAATGCCCTTTGAGGAAAAAAAAAAATATGTTTCATCACCACTGATATACAAATACAACACACACACACACACACACACACACGAGAATGTGTTTTTATAATAATATGAGGTTTACAATGTGAATACATATTTATAGGCTGTTTTTAATATGTATTGTCTTGCACTGATGACATTGGGAAATACATTTATGAATTTAAATGTTTTCTACATTATTCAAATAAAATACTACTTATTCTCTAAAAATATAATTAACAATAAAATCTTATTTAATTCATTTAAAAAAAAGAAGAAGAAGTTTTGCAGGGCAAAATGTCACATGCTTGAAATCCCAGTGACTTAGGAGGCTGAGAAAAGAAGATCATAAATTTGATATCAGACTCAGCAAGTTTGTGAAAGCCTCAGCATCTTTCAAAACCCTCAGGAAGTTAGTGAGGCCCTGTCTCAAAATAAAATATAACTGGTGATGTAGCTCAGTAACAAGGCATTCTGAGGTTGAATCTACTATATCAAAAAATTAAAAAAAAAACAACAATGAAAAAAAAATAATGCAACTCCTATACCACTGCAAATTAAATGAATGCTATATCTATCAAATAAATTTCCTGTTTTTGAATCCAGTTTCTTTTAGGTCTAGATCCAAATAGATAAATTTCTATATGATGACTAAAAAATGTTTGTATCTGCACAGAAGAACTGTGACTCATAGTTAAGTCCACATGACATTATGTCATCACATTGTCATATATAAGACTCAAAAGTCATATTCTGATACATGGATTTTTCCATTCCAATGAAGTTATGATAAAAGTGAAAAAAATTTATCTTTTGGACAATATTGGGTGACAATTGCCACCATTTGTGCTGTGCATTACTTTTTAATTCAGAGTTCATGATGACATTAAAGCTATTTTTTTCTGAAAAGACTGAAATTTTCTACCAATTTTTTTCATGATTTATTCTCTCTACAACCTGAAAGTCATTCATTTAATTTGAATATACAGTATTAAAAGACATTTACTGGTTATCCTCTAAGTAAAAAAATGAATAACTACAGAAAAATTGCAATAATCATTATGACTAGAGGGGAATTTCCTGATGCATATACTGGGAAGTGATTTTCATGAAAGAATCAGCTATCTTAGATTTTATTCCTTGACACTGCCAAGACAAATTCTGTTCACATCATTGCTTTTTTCTCCTGGAGTAATTCTGCAAAGCCATTTCTTAGTTCCTTTATACTGTTAGACTTCCTTCCTTATTCACTATACTTTTGCTGTTTTGTTTAACAAAGCAAGTTGGCAGTAATTATCTTCAATCTACACTCATCCACTCCTATATGTATAGTCACAAGTGGAAAGGAGAATGAGAGACATTTAGAAGTCAAGTTCTCAACAGACATAAGTAATATTTTCATCATATTATGATTTATAACCAAGGGAAAATACTAAATTGTAGGAAAATATTCCCTAAATATAAAAAAGTGATTGTGGAGAATATAATCCATTTTTTAATTCAGGAAAAAAAATGAAAACTCCTATTACTATTAAAACTATCTTTAATCTCAGTATACCAAATAGCTAAGAAAAAAATTTATGTAGGTTAGATGATTTTAGCTTAAACCATGCTGCTACACAGAAACACACTTTTTGGTCTTTCTCTTGTTTATAATGCTTACTTCTACTCTATTTAATTGCCAGATTGTGTGATGAGGACAATGTCCTTGCACAAACACTCTGTAATAAACATATCTTCCTTTCTTAAATATATATGGTGAGTTACATAAATTGTCTACATTACTGAAATGAATATAATATGTATTTATGGAGTATAATATCTATGTAATCATAAGCAGATACTGATTAAATAATATGAAGCATATTATAGGCAGATTTGTTTTAATAGATTATCAATTTAATGTATCTTTTTAAACTGTATCAATTGCATGCATTTAAACATTCCTAAATATTACCAATGAGATCAACACATTCTGTAATTATAAACTACACATCTTGTATATATTTTGCTGATAAATATGATCTCTACATATAATATAGCCCTAAATTCATATTTTAATCACCAAATAGTATATCTTAAATTGTAGATTAATATCTTTACCATAAGATTTCTACTTTTAATAGTTATTTTTATTTGATAAGTTATCTTTCTAATATGAGTGATAAACTAAAGACATTAAGGACCAAAGAATGTTTTATTCTGAACGTCTCTTATTCTGAAGTCCAGCTCACTCAAACTTCAGAAATTACATATCAAACAAAATGCAGGTTAAACCAAAAAGTGATAAGAATTTGTTGTCTATTAAAATATTAAATTCCTACTAAAGAAAATAGCATAATCAATTCAAAAAAGTAAACAAATATGAAAAATTATTAATACCTTACTTTAAAAAACTAATATATTTCTATGAATATACCAATATATCTCTACCATGTCAAAGACAGCAAGAAAATAATATCAAATTAAGGAATAAAATTTTAAAAAACTCTCCTAAATAAATTTTCATTTCTCTTATAGTGACTGCATTTGATAAATATAAGAGAAATGCAAATTAAAAGTGCACAGATATTATTTTTCACCTATCATATGTGCAAAACTCCAAGTTTTACAACTATCTCTGAAAGCATACGTGAAGAAAATCACTCATTTTAATACACCACTGATAAAAGTATAAAATACTTCAACACCTCTAAAAGGGATCTAGTGATTTTTCCAAGATTATAATTATTTATATGTGAATAGAATCCTACTTTTTAAATCTCTCTTATAGTTCTACCTATATGTATGCTAAATAATGTGCATAGAGGGTTATTTGTTCTATTTTTGCATGTAATAGCAACAAAATAAGAACAACAAAGTCGACTAGTAAGCACTTTCTAAGTAAACTACACAGGAAGGTACACCAATAAAAATAGTGAAGACCTCTGAAAACTCTTGTCAATAAAACCACTGACCATGCTTCAGTAAGGCTGGGCCTTAATACCCTGGCGTGTAGATGGCTCCTCTTCTGCATCCCGCCCCTCCTCTCCCCAAACACACACCTACTGTTGGTGGAGCATCTGCTGGCCGGGTCACCTCCTGTGGACTTACTTGAGTCCATGTCAGTCTACCACTGTGTCCCAATAGCCATTGGTCCACAAGCTTCTTCACCTGGTGCCTGACGTGGACCTGGCCATTGTGGACGACTGGCTGAATAATGAATGAATGGGCAGTGCAAGCATGAGTTCCGAGCAGCAGAAGCAGCCCTGCGCCCTACCCCCTCAGCTGCAGCAGCACCAGATGAAGCAGCCTTGCCAGCCTCCACCCCAGGAACCATGTGTTCCCCAAACCAAGGAGCCCTGTCACACCAAAGTGCCTGAGCCCTGCCAACCCAAGGTGCCAGAGCCCAGCCAACCCAAGATGCCTGAGCCTTGCCAGCCCAAGGTGCCAGAGCCCTGCCAGCCCAAGGTGCCTGAGCCTTGCCAACCCAAGGTGCCTGAGCCCTGCCAACCCAAGGTGCCTGAGCCTTGCCAATCCAAGGTGCCACAGCCCTGCCAATCCAAGGTGCCTGAGCCCTGCCAACCCAAGGTGCCAGAGTCCTGCCCCTCAACAGTCACTCCAACACCAGCTCAGCAGAAGACAAAGCAGAAGTAACATGGTCACAGCCACACCCTTGAAGAGGCAACCACTGGATGTCCCTTTTCCATTTTGCTCAGGAGTCCCATTTTTCTGTTGACCTTACGATTAACATGAGTCATCATCCTTCCCTCTTTGAACCCCCCAAAAGATATCCCTCACATTCAACTATGGAAGGTTCCTGAGCCTCCGAAGGTGACTGCAAGTCTCACTGGATGAGTAGGTCTTCCAGGGTCTCAGGGTTAATCTGAAGAGGGATGTTGGGAGGGGGTCAAGTGAATCTTCCCTGTTCTGCCCTCATTAAATCACTTTTAACTCAAAAAAAAAAAAAAAAACACACTGACCAGAAAGATTTTTGTTCCAATAATTTCAAATAATTATCATAATCATTAACATGGTTACAAAGCCTGTAACTCATGGTATGCTTTTCTGTGAATTACTACATTTGACATATTGGTAAAGGTCAGTGCATAAAAATAAAAATCTCAGTACTTGCACCCAAAGTCATTCACACCCAGTACACTATGTGGCAAACATTTTACCCAGGAGCTCAAGAACATTTCTATAAATGGCCAAGGCTAAAAATCTTCAAATTTGTGGGTCCCACAGTGTTTCATCTTTACTGAAGTCTGCTATTGTGAAATGAAAGCAGCCCTCATAATACATAAATGAATGGTTGTGGCTGTATACTAGCGCTGATTATTTAAATTTCATATAAGTTGGGCCATCCTTAATGTGGCCCTTCATGCACACACATCTGTCCATTGATACTACAAAAAAGTTAAATGGATAACAATTTCACAGGTCCTGCACTGAGTGCAATAGATCACGAGCCTCTACCACATACAGATCTGTGAGGTGCACTCATTCATATATTCATCATCCCCCAATCTCAGAATATTTGTTTAGAATCCATCTTCTGATTAATTTTTTATCTTCTACCAAAACTAAGCATGCCAAAAGAAAATAAAATTTATCTGCTCTTTTCTCTCCCATTTCCAGAAAATTTTATTTGTTATTTAGTGAAATTAAAATGAAAAGAAATAAGCATAATAAATTGATAATAAAATGTCTTTCTCTTATTTCTCACCAAAAGAAAAAATTCTGTCAGTTCCCAATTATTTTCTTCTTTTCAAGAACTGAAATGATTATAGAAATGTATTTTGCATTTCAAAACAAAAATGATTTTCTAATAATTCAATATATTTTGTATTAATATTAGTGCCTTTGCTTTCATGTCTTTTATACAACACTTTGTAGAGGAAACTAGCATACAGTGACATGAGTCATTTGTCTCATTTTATTATGCATATGAGGAAATGATAGACTTGTTTCAGATATTTTCTTATGTTTCTGACACCATGGCTCCTGTGTTGTATGGAAAATGCAGCTGCGATACAGTCTTGTTGGACCAGGGGTAGAAGACATGGTTTGTGATCCTGAACTGTCTACACATAAGGAAAGTACCATTGTTTGAATGGAATAGTTTTTTTTTTTTTTTTCCCTCAGTAATAGTGCTAAAATGAGAAGAAACAGTCAATCAGGGTAACAGAAGCCACTGAGCCACTGTGGTCAGGGTGATTCCACTGCTGTGCTTGCTTTCTCCCATAGGTAACAGAAGAAATCTGTGTGCTGCTTCCAGAGATCAGTAATTAATCAGAATTAAGCTTTTCAACCTCCTACTCTATTCTAGAACCTAAATGACATATACCTAAGTTATCCCATGCTACTGAGTAGACAGTTTTCTGAAGATAAGGATAAGCCACTGAATTTTCTTATCTGTACTTTTTAAAGAAAGATAACTTATTCTGATATTACTGGTTATTCTGTCCCATAATATTTTGGGATTTTCTCAAACCCCATATTACTAGTGCATATTTACTCTGTATTTAAATCTATCAACAATTTTTGGGAATTAGAAAAATATCCATGTCTTCAAAAGGCTGATTAAGAATATATTTCTGTAACAATCACCAGAAACATATTAGATATTATGTTCATAGTAACTTTTTAGCCTCATGTGCACTAGCAAGAGATAAAAAGTTACCAATAAACATAAATGCTTCAATAAGCGACATTGCATATTCTAATGTACTTTTGCAATATTATAAAATAATTTAATTGTGTTTTTGACTAAGCCTTCCTACTTAAGAAAAGAAAAAAGTCACTAGTGTTCTGGTAAAGGATGCACATTTCAATATTCTGGAAAAGATTTAAAAGAGATGCAATATCATTGAAAGTGTTCATTTTTTACAAATACCTCAAGCTCTCCAATACAAAGTATATCTTTCTATTAAAAAAAAAATCACTTCATGTTTCAAATCGTATTCAACTCCATTCTCATCTCACCACACAATTTCTCAGGAGAGGAAAAAAAAAACAAACTATAGGAAACAAATTTTTTTTAAAAAAACTTACTTTTCCAACATATTGTGGATCTGGTCCCATATGTTCTTCTAAAACAAAGAACTGATTCCACACCCATCCCCTTTTGGGACGATGGTGGACTTCGGTTTCACCTTCAATGTGTTTGGTTTGGTTTCTGGTCACCTTGATGGAGCTGTGGTGAGCAGTTCCATAACACCTCTGCACAAAACAGAGACACACTAGGACTGGACAGATGCAAGATGTGCTCGTAATTTTCATTGTAAGATAACTTGCCAGTTCACGGTTTTCCTGTTCTTCTTTGTCAGCTACAAATGCTTAATGAGCATTCAAGAGAGAAGCAAAAGCATCTTTTGGAAGGACAGTCCAAAGCAAATTGTTCAGCGAGTCCATGATTTAACTGCCCATCAGGGAAAGATCAGACCACATTTACATCCTGAAGCACTTGGAGAATCAAAGCTGTAGTGGTCTGAGGATTCCAAGTCTTCACAGTAGGAGAACACAGGTAAGCATTTTCTACCTAGTGAAAGGAGGGAAAATTATATACATTACAAAACATGTAATTTTAACTATTTATCTGAATGAAAAAAAATATGCTATTTTTCAGAATGATGGTGATAGGCAGAGAAAATATGCAAGTCCTTTCAGAAATATATATATATATATATATATATATATATATATATATATATATACACAAACCTAAGCTCCTGTTTGCATTTTTACACACTTTTCTACCTATAATGTTAATTCTCAATGGCATATATATGTATGTGTATATGTGTGTGTGTATTGCTTGTATGTATGTATAAAGTACGTATGTCTGCATATACGTGTGTATACATATAAAGTTTTTGTTTTTGTTAGATGTATACAGACCTGCACATCCTACATATTAATTACATACTATACATGATAAATGACTTCAATTTTTTTTTCCCAAATTCTCTCAATACCATCACAGCAAACAAATAGTTATTAAAGTACTTAAGAAGTAAATGAAGTTCAAGAAGGAGGGTAGGGGGAGAGGAGGAAGAAGATAATGAGAAAAGAGAAGGTATTCTGCTAAAAATTATTCCAGGCTTGGGGCACAGATTGTCAGAATGGAATATTAGTGTGAACTGCAATTGGCTGAGGTATAGCTTGCCTGGACTCTGACAGGTCATGCTTACAATATGTTAGGGTATGGACTTGGCATGCAGGGCAGATAGACTTCCAAGCTTGGGGATGATATCACCCTAGATTTGATGTCTAATATACATATGGTTCCCATGTATGTAAAGAAAGGATTAAAGGGATAATAGGGGACAAAACATAAAAAGTAAAAATTTGTTGCTTTTTCAGATAAAAAATATTAAAATTCTTGTACTTGGATTTTGGTACAATTGGGCAATAAAGTAAAGCTTGAAAAACATTTGTTAGAGACAAATAAGAAGTTTCGTGAGATGCAAAGTTGATTCTGAAATTATTAGCTTACTAAAAACAAAAAAAAAATGAATAAAATTTGCTGAAATAGTTATGTATCTGTGTTCAAATATGTGTTTAGAAAAATATCAATTCAACAATATGGCTCTTTAATCTAGTGAAGATATTTAATTCATTGTTATCTCATTGCATAATATTGTCTGTAAATCAGTACAAACTGTAATGCTGATGTGAAAAAATTACAAAGTAATTCACATGAAAATATAATTGATTTTAAAATCTATATAATAAATCATAGCATGATTCTTATATAGAATTTAAAAAAAAGGTGTTTATGCAGTGTTGGAAATGAATAAATATATCTATCACTTGAGACCACACAGCAGGGTATTCTTCTCTGTCAGCATTTTTTTCCATAAATTAGGGTTAATAACAATGCTACTTCACCATAGTACAAGAATTGTATAGGATTAGAATTAGAATTTTATTTCAACCAACTGATAAATAAAACATTCAATTTTTAAATATTTTAGGAAAGCAAAGGGACTGTTCATGCTGATTTAATTTAAAACGATCCAAAAAATTTCTCCTAACTTAAAAGAGCAGTCTAGATCCAATATGTTACAAGAACTGAAAAGAGAGTTTAAAAACACAGAATTTGGGGCTGGGGTTGTGGTTCAGTGGTAGAGTACTTGCCTAGCATGCATGAGGCACTGGGTTTGAGCCCCAGCACCACATTAAAAAAAAAAAAAAAGACTAAATAAACAAAATAAATATAGTGTCTGTCTACAATTAAAAATATTTTAAAAATACAGAATTTGTTTGTTTTTAAATATAATTTGCTTACAATGTGAACTTTCATGAATCATCAAATTTATCCAAATCTCAATGTTCTCATATATTTACTTTTAGCCAGAATTATTGTTTTCAATTTTTTATCTATTTAAAATATTTGTATGATTTTAGATGGATTTCTTTAGTTTCCAAAATATTCTTAATTTTCAAGTTATTAATTTCAAAAAATAAGAGATTTTTTTTTAGTCATTCTTCTTAGAAGCTAAGGTGATAAATATATAGAAGGTGTTGTTATCTTAATACTTTCACACCATTTGGTGAGATTTTCAAATGAAATTAACATGTTCACCCTTTATACTTAGTTATTTAACAAAGCATAATTCATGAGAAGAAGGTGAAGAAAGTGTCTTTTGTAATGTATTGCAAATCAGTAGAATAAGTATTTTCTCCACAGTGTTGGTCTTGTGTGTCATTCCAAAAATGTAAAAATGCATTTTAATTTATATATGTAATATATGTTTATAAATCTTTTTTGGAAATTTTGAAAACTGATAAATGTGACAGTGCAGAATAAAAGAACAGATGTAAATATGACTACTGTGCTTTTGAAGATAAGTCCCTTTACCACATTTGAGAGGATATGACTACACATATGAAAATTTCCTGTTTTGCTTCAAGAAATCTTTCCCTGTGTAGGTTACAAAATATTAAAATGCAAAAGTAACAAAGCAAATCACTGATTAAGAACAATGCACTAGAAATATGTAGCAGACATTTATTAATTTTTGACAAAGCATCATTCAACTACCTTTAATGCTTTCAAGGAACACTCAAGTACATGAATTTTGACGAACAAAGCCCTAATTCAACACCAGATACTTAGAGACAAAATATATTTCTTTCCATATTCTCTCAATTAGAACATATGTCAGTGGTATATATACCAAATTATATGCTCCAACACTCTGGAGCAAATAATAGATGGATGTAGGCACTGTTGAGAAATTCTTCAGGACAGTGGTCATTGTCTCAAGGTCTAAATATAATGTGGTGAGCTTAGCAGCTATGACAGAACTCAGTGCCTGCAGCAGAAATAAGGGACTTCTAGCTGTAATGCTCCAGTGGCAATTACTTGATTTTGTTTTGGACTCTGTAACTTAGCTTGGTTCCTGGTTCTGACCAAACTTGATTTTTAATGACTCATCAACTTTGATGGCTACACAATATATTTGAAAAAAATGTTTTTTTTATTCTTTCCAAGGCCATAGTTTATTTCTGGGATTTGCAAATTAGAACTTCCTCTCATACAAATATTGTAGCAACAATACTCCAAACTTTGGTTTCAAAGACTGTAATATATCAAATGATGTATAATGCAGACCTCCTCTTTCTGCTCAGTCCTTCAGTCCAAGTGATTGCAAAGACTCATCACAGGCTCCTACAAACACTGACTTTTTAGAACTGAAGTTAGTAACAGTAGAGTCAAACTGTAATATCCATTATGAGGAAACTCTCACAATTTCATTGGCACTTTACTCTCTAAGTTTCATGTTTCTCATCTGTGGATAAAGAAGTTTATTGAATGATTTTTAGCATACTAATCAACATAATTCTTTTAATTTAAGATTTAATAATAGCATATAATTTCCAAATGAGTTTTCTTATTTATGCAGAGTTACATAGGTCACCCAAGCTTAAATCATTAGCCATTAATAGCTCTCAGTACAGGTCTTCCTTCAAAAAAACTGAGGAAACACTATTCTCAATACAAATATTTCTCACATTTATCCCAAACGTTATTGCTTGTTTCTGGGACTTTTAACTCTGGTTTTTCATTGATTGTTTCCAAATTTACAAACCTGAGACTCCAAAAAAGTCTAGAAAATAGTTTCTATTTTTTAAAAAAACTGTTTGCTTTGATCTTCTGTTCTAAAATTTATCTTTGTAAAACATAGTATATCAACTGTATTTCATGAGTAAATCACTCTATTCTTGGTAAGTGCGAGGTGACATGAGATATCATCTCACATTTTAAAAAACAGAAAATTGTCATCAACTTCTAAAGTTAAGTATTATATGTAATCACTAGACATCTTGACTTGTATAGAGCCTAGTTTACATAGAAATCTCAAACAAGATCAGCTATGCTAGAAAGTCCTTACTTTGGGAATTACCTTCCCGACGAGATGCTTGAGGGTGTCTTGTATGGAGAAGGACCTGTCAATGGGCGCATGATGCTCAACCCAGAGAAAAGCTTCTCAACTCTGCAAATGAACCCATCAGATGATAAAATAATGGCTGCTTTGAAATGATGGCTCATTTTGAAAATAGTGGACCTTTAACTTTTCCATGTTAAATCATATAAAATACCACGTTACTCTAAATTATACAGTATATGTAAAATTTATGTTTGAATTTCAAAGTATTTATATAAGGTAAAATTACAGGTACTAAATATAAGTTTATCATCTTTTTCCTCAAGTTTAATGGAAAACAGTATGCTCACATTCAAAATGTTAGTCTACCTATTTGTCATCTAAGCGTGTAAAGCTACCCTTTGAATTGAGAGTTGCAGGCAAAACTCCCATTACTAACAAGGCACATACTTAGATGTGCATCTAATACTACAGTATAGATTTCCATCATTTAGGGATCCAATGATTAATTGTAATTGTATCATTCTCTCTTTTTAACTCTAGTTCTGTTCTAATTTCCAATGATACTGACTTCCAATTTTTACTTTAATTTCTTTCTTTAACTCTCTATTCTAACTATATTCTCGATAAACAAATGGGGTTTACTTTTCCATCTTAAGAGAAATCTGTGTGCTTAAAAATTAAAATTTTTCCTCTACCTGACAATTGACTTAATAGCTTTTGAATACAGCCAGTATAAAATACTCATAAACCACATGGAATTGTGAAGAAACTTAACTAATTTGTTTCAAGTGTTATTTCCATGTTCCAAGTCTATATTTGAAATTTCAATTTTACCATTTCAGGATATTCTCATAATTTAAAGTTATGATTATATTGGATTTAGTAAGTTGCATTTGTTTTAAGTAGACATATAAATATATGTATAATATGTAAGTATATTTAAAATCATCTAAGGGGTTTTACCCTCTGAAACATGATAAAATCCTAAATAATTGTACAAATAAATCAGAAATATTAACTTTTACATGTTTTTTTCACTGGAAGTGATGGTTTAAGTTCCAAGGAGACTGGGTGAAATCACTTTTTTTCACATGGACAGGCTTTAATGCCTAACATGGCTCATTCTGCTGTGTTTAGCTGTAAAGGTTATGGCTTCCTGGCTACCGTGAGCTGAGAGGCTTTCCTCTGTGAAGCCTGTCTACCAGGATGTTTCTGCCTTAAATAGACAGCTATAGACTGAATCCTCTGAATCCAGTGACCAAAATATACATTTTTTTCCTCATCTAAGTTGATATTTTCATGCAGTTTAGTTCTAGTAACAAAATTCAGACTAACAGGAGCCTTAATCTTCAAACTTCACTTTATTAAACCTATCCCTCCCACAAATCTACAATAAACATTGCTTTTAAGCAAAGATTTCTCTGTTTGGTATGACAGTTCTCTTAAGGTCTCTGTGTTTATTGAGAGAGAGAGAGAGAGAGAGAGAGAGAGAGAGAGAGAGAGAGAGAGAGAGACTGTTACATATCATGTTTTCAATGATGCAGTTTTGGAACATAGAGCTAGAACTTCCCTTATAGACCAAGAGTAGATTTGTTTCCAGACTAGATTATAAAGAAAATTTTTTTCTTCCTGGACAGAGGTGGGGAAGTTGTGCTACCAGACACTTAAAATGCTATGATTGCAAGACTCAAGGTTTCTCAGTCATAACCTGTATGTTCTATGCATATGACATTGCCTGGCTACTTCATGTGACCCCACTGTGCTGTGAGAAGCAAGAAGAATTTAAGCAATCTGTTGTATTACAGGTCTTTTATGTCACATTTGGTAACATCTATTAAATAGTGTCAGCCATTTTTAGTTTGTGTGAATGATAAAATTCCAAATGTTTCATTTCTGAATATTTAATTCAATGTAACTGCTTGGTCCTCTAACTTGTCATAGCATCATTCTTTCTAATGCTGACCAGAATTTTAATTATTTATATAGGTTCTTTCAATCACATTTGTCATTCATTTCATCTTTTTTTCTCAGTTTACTCACCCTGTTTCTGATGTAATTTCCATTGCCTGCATTATGTGGGAATTTAACTTTCATGTTGTATCCCAAAGTAAACATGTGTTGAGTGAGGAAATAAATGGGATATAGACAATTTAATTCATGGTTTTTATTTAAAGAATTGTGTTAAAATAGCAATCTTGAATTTATAAAATATAATTGTGAACACACATTTACAGAAGAATTTTTTTAAAGTGTGTCTGAATTTGGTTTAGTTTTATAATCTGCCTTTCCCTTAAAAACCTGTCACAATTAAAGGTACATAACTGCTGCATAATAAAGACACATTCCATCTATAAAATTCTGCTTTCAGTAAGTTCTTTCTTATGTAGAGGATATTAAAGAAACATTGAAATATCAATCAAAGAGCACATCAGAAGTTTAATTTGCAAGAGCATATACTATGTGTTATTATGAGTAGTATATTACTCATTATATAGTATGCCTTCCTCATAACTGCAGAGGGTCCATTTCATGATCTCCAGTGGATGCCTGAAACCATAGATTGTACCAAATCACAAATTTAATGCCTTTTCCATCTTAACTAAACACTTAGTACACACTGTGATAAAAACCAACTAGCACAAATTAATTTTTTCTTCTTTATAATTTCACTGATAGAATATTTGTATAGCCTTTAGCAGCTTCAGTTTATGATTTTTCTTTCCTTATTATGTATTTTCAGCTTTTCCCTTTAGAGGAAACACCTGTGGTTTCTCTTTGGTGTCGAATTGTTAGCATTACTACTCTTCATTTGGGAGTCCAATGTTAAGTAAAATGTTATTTGAATATTATCACTGCAGTACAGTACGATGCCAAGAGACCTTAGAGCCAATAATGGAGACATCTCTCAAAGTAATGGATGGGATAATACACTAACAACTACATCTTGAATGTATCTGACAGAAAGATGCTTTACATCCCAAGCAGGAGAGAGAAGGTGCATGATTTCTTCATGGTATTCTGAACAGCATGCTTTTTACAATTTGTAAACTCTTCCCAGATTTTTCCAAATTATGGGAAGCAAAACTGCATATAGGGAGGGACTAAAGTATATGGTACAAAGTACATGTCTGAACATTCCTAATATATTGAATAATAATAAAATATATGTGGAAATAAGAGGTCATTCATATTGTCATAATATTTCTGTCTCAAGTTATACTTTTCTATTGTTAGACTCATGCACACATATTTGTATAGTGTTGAGTATTGATTTAATGTCTCATATACTCCTGCTGTTAAACACGTGACTCAAAATAACAATGTCCTGAAGAAATGTGAAAATGTAGGATGATATTTAACACTATTGATCAATGTATCCACATTAATAATATAGAATTACTACTAATTTTCATAATAACCAGTGGAAAAAACTAGGAAAAATATGGCACCAAATGGAATATTCCTGTATGCTCCATTTTTTCATGTGTATTATTTGGAAAGTTTATGTATACTACATATATGTAATTTGCATTTGTCAGAGTAATTTTTACAAATTTTTCATGTCTTCAAAAGTATTTTCAACAATTGGTATTTTTTATTTTTCTGTAGTTTAGAATTTTAATTAGATATTTACAAAATGTTTTAAACAGAGTAAAAGCTCTCATAATGTCTTGATACCAAAATATTAACTTAAAAAATCTAGTGATTCATTTTTATTCATATTTTCATCCTTTACCTTCTACCATTATGATCACACCCTTCCCAATTTATCAACAGATATATAGCACTGTAAATCTGTTACATCTACTTGACAACATTTTAATCCTGATACTATGCCATTTTAGGCATAGTAACAAAGTCAAGAGTTCTGCTTAACAATTCCCAAGTTTGAATGGTTCTCAAATTTCTATTATCCTGTTGCATCCCATAAAACACATTATGCAAACTATGTTTCCAGTTAGAATTCATTTGTCAATTTTCAGAAACTACACTTGAACTTGTAAATAAGACAAACAGAACATTTTGCAACAACCTTCACATTCACAAAACCCTCTAATCTATATGCAGAATAATTGTATTTTGAATGTATGACAGATGCTCACTTACCATTGCAAATATTTTTCTGCTTCCTCTGAATTCCACCTCAAAATTCTAGCTTTGGAAAATTTTACTTAAACTTCAAGCACAGAACCTTTCCCTTTTTGTCTAATCCTTTTTTGTCTAATTCCAATCCCCACCTCTTTCCATGGGTGGGCATTTCCTCTTCTCTTTATTCATAATACAATATAAAAACCATTTTATTTTGTCTTTAAATTTGCATTAGATTTTTGTTTCAAACCAGGCTGTGCAAAGCAGTTTCATTAATAAACAGTCCTAACAGAGGACTCCCACTGTGTGGAGGATAGAAAGGTCATCACTATGTTAACCACCAAGGAAAGGAATCCGAACCATTTTACCACTGCATCTTAGGCTACAGCTAAATGATGTAAAATTTCAAGGATACTTACAATAAAATTTAAAATTGTAACCTAATCAATAAATAGGGTAAGGAAATGAACAGACACTTCTCAGAAGAATATATATAATCAATCAACAAATATATGAAAAATATGTTCAACTTCTTTGGTAATTAAAGAAATTAAAATCAAAATTACTCCAAGATTTCATCTCACTTGGGTCAGAATAGCAATTATCAAGAAAATAAGTAATTATAAGTGTTGATGAGGATGTAGAGAATAAAAGGTACACTCACACATTGCTGGTGGCACTGCAAATTGGTGTAACCAATCTGGAAAGTAGTCTGGAAATTCCTTAGAAAACTTGGAATGGAGCCACCATTTGACCCAGCTATTCCTCTTCTTGATCTATACCCAAAGGACGTAAAATCTGCATACTATAGTGACACAGCCACATCAAGGCTCACAGCAGCTCAATTCATAGTAGTTTGACTGTGGAACCATGCTAGATGTTCTTCAACAGATTTATGGATAAAGAAACTGTGGTACATATACACAATGTAATAGGACTCAGCACTAAAAGAGAATAAAATTATGGCATTTGCAGATAAAAGGATGGAGTTGAAGAATATTATGATAAGTTAAGTAAGCCAGTTCCCCAAAACCAAAGGCCAAATGTTCTGATAAATGGATGCTGATCCACAATGGTGGAGAGATGAGAAGGTGGGGGCACTGTGTAGTGAGAATGGAGGAAAATTGATTGGGCAAAATGAAGGGAGGGAAAGGGAGGGCATGGGGACAGAAACAATGGTGGAATGAGATGAACATCATTACTCTAGGTACATGTATGTCTGCACAGGTGGTACTAGCCTACATCGTGTATAACCAAAGAAATGAAAAGCTGTGCTCCATTTGTGTACAATAAATCAAAATGTATTCTGCTATAATGTATAAGTAATAGAACAAGTAAAAAGAGATTAAAATTAAATTGCGGTTTGATCCAATGGTTTATAGCAAATTCTAATAATGCCAATATGTAATAAACTGTTGAAAATCCAAGACTTCTCAAATTTGCTGCGTCTCTATTATGTAACCAAGAAAAATTCCTCATCAAACTGTAGGACATACTAAGGACTTTGCTATAGGCTTACAGGATAACAAATGGAAAAAATGTAAAACAAAATCTATAATTATACACTGAGAAGACAAACTTCTTATCTTATAAATAGCAAAAATTACATATTGCTGTTGAAATTTGTTTTCTACATTATGATGTGAAAGTGCATTTTCATATTATATTTTATTTGTTTTTTACCATATGGCAACTGAAAAGTGATAAATGCTAAAAAATGAGTAAGTAACGGGCAACGAATTTGAAATGGGAAAACACATTCACCATATTTGAAAAAGATCAGAAACTTTCAGAAGATTAAACCATTTAATATGAATTTTACCAGTTTCACTTAAGAATTTTAATTTTCAATATTAGGAAAACATTAAATAAATCATTTTTTCCCATCATTCTTCAAAGACCTATTGAGTTTCCATTATGGGCTCTAATGCTGAAGATTATTGATTAATAGCACAATTAGTGTTTTTGGTATTATGTTAGAGTTGGGTAAAAATGCAAAGAAATAAAAATGCAAATATTTAAGCTTTCAACATGTGTTATGGAAGAAAAATTAAAGAAAATGAGTTTTAAAGCAGATTGAATTTAAGGAGTTTGAAAATCAGTGGTCAGAGGGAAGACCTATCTTGATAGTCTAATATTTGAGATATAAATTACAGGGAAGATAAACATGAAGATACAGGGGGAAATCATTCCGGATGCACAAAACAGTAGATTCAAAGGCTAAATTCAAGCTAAGCCTGCCCTGAGCAAGGAAATGAAGCTCAGCTGTTCTGAGATCATTAATCTGTGGGTAGTAGGGGTGAGAGAATCAGAGGCAGACAAGACAGAACACCCAGGGACTTTGAGGATGTTGGATTTTATGTCACTGTTTTATTGTGATTTAAAAAAGAAGAAGAATTGAAATCTGGACTCTTAACACAGTTTTAAGTATCTAATGTATTTCTGTTCAGTACAAGTACTATGTTGTGCTACTGACTTCTAGAACATTTTTATCTTGCATGATTGAAACCTTTTTTTTATCTAAGGGTAGTCCTTCACAGCAACTACTCATTTCTTTCACCCTCAATAGCAGTTCTATATCTTTCCTGGAGATTACCTGCAGTAGGCACCTCATGTGTGTAGAATCATGCAATACTCCTCTTCCTGTCTCTAGTTTTATTCACTCACCCAAATAAACTGAAGTTTAATTCATATTACAGCATGTGGCAGAATTATCTTTTCACTAATGGCTGAGTAATATTCCTTTGTATGTATATATCACGATTTCTTTATCCATGCTTTCCTTAGTGGACATTTAGGTTCTTTCCACTTCTTGGCTATTGTTTTGGTAATTTCATTTTCAGGTCTTCCATGTTTTCCTGTACAGCAGTACAGCTTATTTTCAGGTGATGATATTTGTATACTGCAATGTTACTGAATTTGTTTATGAGTTCTAATCTTTTTGCTTTAAATGTTGAGGGTTTTTTTTTTATTTTTTTAGTTATAGATGAACATGATATCTTTGTTTATTTATTTTTATGTGGTGCCAAAGATGGAACCCAGAGCTTCAAATGTATGAGGCAAGAACTCTGCCACTGAACCAAACCCCAGCCCCAAGTTCTAATTTTATTTAATCTTTTGGTTTTTCTTAGTGTAATGTCTGACTACACAGATGATTTTACTTTTTACATTCAATTTTTTTAAAGAGAGAGAGAGAGAGAGAGAATTTTAATATTTATTTTTTAGTTCTTGGCGGACACATCTTTGTTTGTATGTGGTGTAGAGGATTGAACCTGGGCCGCACCCATGCCGCTTGAGCCACATCCCCAACCCTTTACATTCAAATTTGAATAGCTTTTGTTTCTTGTTATTTTATAATTGTTTTGAGGAGTACTTCCAGTTGTAAGTATATTAATAGGAGACAAGTGTAATTATTTTTATTTTTGTGGACCATAAAGAAAAAAAAATCAGAATTTCACTGAGCATGTGAAGTGCATGCTTTTCACATAAAATTTTTATTATTTTGAGGTTCATTCAATTTCTAATTTGTTGAATTTTTTCAAAAATATTTTTGGGTATCTTTGAGACAATCTTGTATTTTTTTGTTGTTGCTCTTCTGTCATATAGAATATCACATTGATTGTTTGAATGATCCTTGCATACCAGGGATAAACTTGACTATGAAGTGCGAGCATTTGAAACACTGTTGAATTTTGTTTGGTAAGATTTGTTGATGATTCTTACATACATTTTCATCAAGTATACTCACTTGTATGTAGTTTTCTTTTTTTGAAGAGACCTTGCCTGGCTTTGAATTTAAGGTAAGGCTGGCCTATTCAGTGACTTTAGAAGTGTTATAACCCTTCTGCAATTCTTGGAAGAGTTTGAGACTAGTTGGTATTAGCTTCTCTTTAACTGTTTGATAGAATTCAGCATTGAAGTCTTCAGGACATGGGTTTTTCTCTGTCTGGGGGCTATAGATTACTGTTTCAATCATTTTTTTCAGTGCTGGTAAGTTCAGAATTTCTTTCTTCAATATTCAGTTTTGATGGTTTGTGTAATTCTATTAATTTATTCAAGAACATCTAATTTGTTCATGTATAATTGTTGATAGTTTCCTATCCTTTTTTGTTTGTTTGTTTCTGTGTTATGACCTCAGATATGATATTGCCTACTTCATTTCTTTTTCTATATTCAAATCTCCTCAGTTTTTTAACAAAATATGTGTCAGTTCGATATGTTTTAAAAAATACTTAGTTTGTTAATTTTGATCCATTGTCTTTTCATTCTTCATTTAATTTATTTCTGCTGAAACTTTGTAATATGCTTTTCTGCTACAGCTAATTTTCTTCTTAGTTTGTTCTTGTAGTGTCATGTGTATGTAAAGAATTTTTTTAAAAAAATTTCAGATAGTTATTTTTAATGAAACCTTATATTCCTATAAAATCCCTTCAGTATCATTTTTGCTGGTCCACAGAAATTCTAGTTGCATGTTTTCTCTATTGTTTGTCTCAAGATATTTTTTACTTTCCCTTGATTTTTTCTTTTACTTGTGGTTGTTCAAGGCTATGTTATTTAATTTTCATATATTTGTGAATTTTTGAGTTTTCTTTTTGGTTTGCTTTTCCTGATTCATTCCATTATGTTTAAAAAAAGATACTAGCTACTAATTTGAACTTCTTAAAATTTTAAAGACCTATTTGGCCTAAAATGTGTTCTATCCCAGGAGATGTTCCCAGTATAGTTGAAAAGAATGTGTGTTTTTCTGCTCTGTGATGTCATTTTGTGCAAATATCTGTTAGAACCATTTGACCCACAGTAATTAAAGTTCAAGTGTTCTATTGATTTTATGTCATCACCTGGTCACTTGGATTTTATGGTACTTAAAATGAAAGGATTGTGGATGGATAAATGTGTAATTTTGAGAAAAAAAGAAAAAAAAAAAAAACAGAAGAAAAAGCCAATGGGTAAGGATGAAGAGATCTGGCATCAAATTTTGAAAGTGGATGGTACTTAGGAGGCATTTGAAAGAAGATGCAGTATAGATAGCCAACCAAACTATTCATATTCAGTAGGTAGGTCAGGGAATAAAGGTATTAATATGAGAATCAATAATACAAAGGATTTTAAAGCCATCTGACAATAAGGACATGCTCATAAAGATTGAGATAAAAAAAGAATAAGAACATCAGATTCAGTTGTGGATGTTTGACATCCAGAGTTACAAGCAGAAGATTTGGGAGACTGTAAATAAATTGACAAGATTGACAAGGTGGAGGGGCATGGGAATAGAACAGTTGAAATATAGAAGTAAAGGGATAGGGTCAATAGTGTTTTTAGATGAAAAGAAGAAAATACCAATTAATACAATTATTAATTGTAATAATTTAAACATTCGTACAATACCCAGATATGATGAACCTATCTTTGGCATTTTTTGTGCAACTAAGTATAGGTATGAGCATATTAAATGTGTGGGTTGGTGTAGCCTGGTGTCATGGTGCACACCTATAATCTGAGTAACTCTCATGGCTGAGGCTAAGGATTGCAAATTCACGACCAGCCTAAGCACTTTAGGAATGAATATCCTGTATAAAAATAAAAACTAAAAATGATAAAAAGAATTGGGGATGTATTTCAGTGCTTGAGTGACACTGGAGCAAATCCCAAGTACCAAAAAAAAAAAAAGGAGGAAGAAGAAGGAAAAGGTATTAAGGTATTTATGAATCGTGAGTGGGCACTAAGTTAAACTATGTAAGATATAGACCCACAATATGCACAGCATCCCAAATATTGGCTTACATGCTTAAATGCCTTCTTTTATAGAAACAAACTTTTCTTTTTTGTTTACTTTCAAGTTGAAGATGTTGGGACTCAGAGCATCAAAGAGCTTGCTTGTGAGATGAGATTAGAAACCAGTTCTGTTTAAAGTTCAACATCTTTTTCTGATCTATTCAGACATGGGTTTGAATTTTGATGCTTCTGTCCTCTTGATGTTGGTCCTTGAGATAGGAATGTTTTACTATCATATTTTCGGTTCCCATAGTAGCAGTATAAGTTATAGTTAGAATTATATAAAATAAAAGAAGATGATGTGACTAAGAAGTCGTCTTTGATTCATAGTAAACCTTTAAAATGTGTTAATAAACAATATTATCTATATATAGTATACAATATAGACATAGTATTTCAGTATTTGACTCACATTTATTTTCTTATATATTACTTGAAATATAAAGAGTAGACATACATTCCCTTTATTGTATGTAATATACAATCATAAAATCAAAAATTAAATGTATTTATGATGAAAATCAAATGCAAATATATATGAGTTTTACTCATATCCCATTATCTTCTTATGCACATTCAAATGCCTTATAATACTTTCAATACAATAAGAAGTTTTTTTTTTCTGTTTAAATGGTTCTGATACTTCTGTCCTTGGAAACAGACTAGACTCCACACACAATTGCCACAGAGATGGAGTTTTATTAAATGTCAGTGGAAATTTCTTTTCATATATGAGTTTGTATTAATTAGCCAAAATATATGGAGATATTTGAAGTCCTCCCTCACCAATTTTTAGCATTTTTGTTGATGAATTATAATTATATCTAAAAATAGGTTTGATTGTAATATATCCCTACATGCACATTACATATTTGGTCCAATTCAGACTCTTTACCTCCCCTTTCCTTAACTTCCTCCTTTTCCCTAATCTCTACTCTACTGCTCTCCCTTCTGTTTTCATTAGAACCCCTTTATTCACTCCTTTTTTTTCCTCTCTTCTTGCACATGAGAGAAAACATACAACCCTTGAGTTTCTGAGTCTAATTTATTTAGATTTAGCATGATGTTCTCCGATTCCATCCACCTGCCTGCAAATGATATAATTTGCTTATTCTTTATGCCTGAGTGAAATTCCATTGTATATTTTTCTGTCAGTTGTTCATACATATAAAGAGGATTATTACAAATATTTCTAACGGCATTTATACACCATGGAGTATTACGCAGCACTAAAAAATGACAAAATCATAGAATTTGCAGGGAAATGGATGGCACTAGAGCAGATTATGCTTAGTGAAGCTAGCCAATCCCTAAAAAACAAATACCAAATGTCTTCTTTGATATAATGAGAGCAACTAAGAACAGAGCAGGGAGGAAGAGCAGGAAGAAAAGATTAACATTAAACAGATACATGAGGTGGGATGGAAAGGGAGAGAAAAGGGAAATTGCATGGTAATGGAGGGAGACCCTCATTGTTATACAAAATTACATATAAGAGGTTGTGAGGGGAATGGGAAAATAAACAAGGAGAGATATGAATTACAGTGGATGGGGTAGAGAGAGAAGATGGGAGGGGAGGGAGCGGGGATGGTAGAGGATAGGAAAGGTAGCAGAATACAACAGTTACTAATAGGGCATTATGTAAAAATGTGGATGTGTAACCGATGTGATTCTGCAATCTGTATTTGGGGTAAAATTGGGAGTTCATAACCAACTTGAATCTAATGTATGAAATATGATATGTCAAGAGCTTTATAATGTTTTGAACAACCAATAAAAAAAATTAAAAAAAAATATTTCTAACGTGCTACTAAATTCTGAAATATAAATAGAATGACATCCATTAAATATCTATTTTTAAGGGAGCTTAGAAACTAAAGGGTTTTACTTTTACTAACTAAAAACTCATTGAGATTTTATTTGCAATTTGGTGTGAATATTTCCAATTATTGCATTATCCTGCTTTTGCTACTTTATAGCTCTTAGCAATTAGGGAATAGAGTAGGCAATATGTTGCATAATCATTCAAAAAACTGGATACAAGAAAGGGTCTCCTGGTTGTAATAAAGCCCCTGTGGATAGTTCAATTAACTCTTCTTGGCTACTGAGGTACAACGTTTTTTTTTAATCTTGATAAAAAAAGAAAAGAAATTGCACAAAAAATCAACAAAACTTAGTAGGGTCCTCAGGAGTATTATTAGGTAATGTTTACATGGAGAATCTGCCACATTGTTAATATAATTGCTGCACTGTGGTCCTATAAAATTAAAGGCCTTTCATCTTGTATATCCTTATTGGGAACATTAAGTAGGCATTTATATTCACTTTTCCAAAGAATTAGAAGTATTCTCCCTAGGTCTAATATTTTTTATCTTGAAAGTATTTATTATTATTATTATTATTATTATTATTATTATTATTATTATGGTTCCATTGTTTGCTCTTTTATAAGACTTTCATCTGTTCATGTAATAAATCCATAAATAAAACAATAAAATTGTATAGGAAAAGAAAAGCAAAGTATTCTTTTTTGCATTGACTCTAAGTTCTACCCTCAGTTGTAAAAATTAAAATGTATGTATGATTTTAGAGATAAGAATAATTAATATATATAACTTGTATAAAAAGAAATACTAAATCTGTAACATGTTTACATTGAATTCTATGGATATTGTGTAATATTTTGTCACAATGGTGAATTTATTTTGTCTTTAGTACCATTATCTTGCTATTATTTACTATCACATATCACACAGTTTAAAGAGTGTAGAAAAAATATGAATCCTCATATCTTACTGATGAACATGTGCACACTATACCATTGAAACAATCAAATCAAAAGAAAAAAAAGTATTTTTTTCTTCCAAATATTCATTTAAAATCTACAAGCATGAACCCAGGAAAAATCCAAGCTTTTGGGTTATCAGGTGATAAGATAGAAGTATTTTGAATTACATGCTAAACAAAGGCACTCCATTTATAGAATCCATTAGCATGGTTTTATGCAGAAAGGTAACTAAGCTCAGTTAAGATGTGATTAAATAAGAGAAGAAAATTATTGCTCATGCTATTTAACCTTCTTTATGTTTCTATTGCAATTCACAATAGTAGAAAATTCTTCACAATGTACTTTGCTCTTCCCTCAGAACTATCTGCATTGTCCAGATTGTAGGTTAAGCAGGTTTGAAAGAACTTCAGAGTCAGACTGATCTGAGCATGAGTCTTGATTCTGCACTTTTCATTAGTAAAGTGAGTTATCTAAGCAAGCTAAACTTTGCTAGACTTTGAGTTGTCAAACGTAAAAACAGCATAATACCAAATGCTCAATATGAATAATAAAATTAAATATCTCCAAAAAGTGAGCCTGTGTCAGTCTTGAAATTATAATAAGCAATGGTATTAGCATCACTACAGTTGGTAAAACAATACCCAACCTTATTGTTTGCCTTTGGAAGGAGGTATCAAGCACCGCACCGAGGAAGCATTTGCCTGGACACTATGGATTCACATGTGCACAGACACAGATATACAAAGATAAGGGTCATGAGGTCTATAAGTTCTTCAGTTTCACATCTTTTCCAAGAGTATATTAAAACTCATACTCTTCTCTATTTTCCATTAGCTACCATAGAATTCAAACTTTGTGTATTTATTATACATAGGAGGGTACTGAGATACCACAATGCTGTTGTTTTGGTGGTGAATTAGAGACATTGTAAATATCTCCTTATCTTCCCATTAAAAAACCTACTTAGTTGCCCTGTTCATTTTGTGGAAATTCATACCCTACCTACCCACTGCCCAATAACTGAATTTAACAAGTGATAGATTGTGAAATTGGGAAATTTGAATGATTTTATTTCTATAAGCTATGAAATATTTGTATTAGTCCATATGTAATTTTATGACAAAATACCACTGACTGGGAAGATTTAATAACATATACTTATGCCAGTGCAGTAGTACATACCTGTAATCTCAAGATAGAGAAGCTGAGATACAAGGGTCACAAATTTGAGGACAGCCTCAACAACTGGTGCAAGACCCTCAGTAAATTGGTGAGGCACCATCTCAAATTTAAATAATAATAAAATAATAATAGGCAGTGTAGGGAGAGGTCAGTGTTGAAAGTGCCAGAAAATTCAATCCACAGTACCAAATGAATAAATAAATAAATCTATAGTAATATATTTTATAACAGTTGTGAAGAGAAAGGATCCATGAGAAGATTCTGACAAGTTTGGTTTCTGAGGAGGGTGTTCTTCCTGGATTGCAGTCCTCTTTTCACTATTTCCCACCCAGCCTTTCCTTCATGTGTGTTCCTGAGGAAGGAGAGGGCACTCTCTACAGTGTTACTTTTTAAAAGAGCACTACTTTTATCAGAGCATGGCCCTACTATTTAACTTTAATTACTTGCTTAACCTTTATTAATTTCTTGGAGGGTCAATTTTCAAACATAACCATGATAAAGAGTAAGGTGTCAACACATAAATGTGGGGAATATATTCAGTCCATAACAGCATCTATCCATAGACTCTAAATTATCAAGGCTGCCAAAAGCTACAGAAATGAATCAGCATAAATTATTACTGTGCTACCTGGGAAGTAATGGAGTCCACAACATATAGAAAGGGATCTGAAAAGCAAGCATATTATTTGTAGTTAGTCTCAGCAAAAATGAAATGTTTGAGGGTACATGCTCAGCTGAGGATTTAGGAGGAAACATGTCTGGTGGGTTAGTCACTCCAACTGCAGGATTAATAACAGTAGTCTATGTCTGGAGCAGAGAATCTTAAATTACCAAAAAGAGCAAATCTGGATAACTACAGTGCAGCCCTTATAAATACATGAGGGTTTATGAGGGAGAATTCTTTTAACCAATTGGAATTAGAAGATTGTTAAAGCCAATTCATAAAAACGGAAAACATGAACATGGTATAAACAAGACAAACAGAGCAGGCAAAGTGCTCAATATTGCCACCAGCCAAATTGAGCTGTGGCCATGAAAATAGGGCACAAAGAAGACAAATAATGACATTTAATATATTGAGTATACCATCAACCTCAGTAAATTCAATTTCTCATCCAATAAATTATAAAAAATCCAAAAATATACTGACTGAATTAGCAGAGCTCTGAGTGGAGGAGCAAAATCTTACAAATGGCTTACTGTTATGAAAAATAGGCATTATTTTAGAGGAAAACTTCTCTACAACTACTAAAATTATAAAGTATTGATTTGTTGACTAATACATTCTACTTCTAGCAATTTTGGTTGATGGATTGTTAAAATAAATCAAAAAGACTACAGAGTGATCAGTATATCCCTTTCAATTCTATATGAAGAACATTTATTATAATATTTAAGCACATACACAGAAAAGGACATAGTGAAAATAGATGCAAGACTCAAGGCTATATTCAATGGATATGTGTGAGTACAGCAAAATGTTACCCATCATGCATATACTGGCTTTCCAAAAAAAAAAAATTTTGTTACCCATCAGCATTTACCTATTAATGTGTTAATGTTTTAACGTATTAATTTCTATCCACAGATGACTAGTGGAAAGGATGATGTCAGGAGCCACATAAAGGAATATTAGGTTGTTTCTTATGCAATGAGTAAATAATGATCTCTGAGGTTTATTGATAAAAGATGCATTTCAGAATACTTTGTATAATGGACTACTAATTTTTAAGTGGGATGAAATAAACATTTATATTTACTTTTTTAAACATAAACATTTGAAGGAAAAAAATGCATGAGAAATGTATAGTATCTCTCATTTGGGAGTGAGTGGAAACCATGTAGAATAAATAGGATAGGAAGTAGTCTTTTCCTGTATACAATTTATTTTTGAATTTTCATTCCATTTTAGTACACATTACTCTATTACTTGTTATGAATTAATACATTTTTGAATAAAAGATTGCTTGGCACCCCTTTACCCTTCTGCTCCCCATCCATGTGTGTAAATAATTCTCAACAAATGACAGGAAGTGGAGCATCTGGTGCTTGAGGTGGTGTGCAGTTCCCAGCTGTGCTTGATCTTCAGAATGCAATATGTTTTCCAGTAGTAATGGTGTAATAATTGCTATCCTTTTTAGCTACAACAATTAAAATTGCATGTTGATTTAATGCCACTAAAACAAATAAGAGCTTATCAACTCTTATGTAGATTAGAAGCTGCAATATTTGAGAAATGAGACTTGTAACAAAGGGAAAAACCTGCTCTTTTTCAAGTTGATCACTCATTTCAGATATTTTCAATTCAGCTTTTAGGTAAAGGAAAGGATTTAATAGATAAGGGCAGAAATGGCAGTTATTATTTTCTTTATTGAGAGGAATCACACTTACTTACATAAAGCCAGGGAAATGCTCAGAGCAAAGGGCTCTCAGTGATTGTCTGAGCTTCCACTTTGTTTCAGAAAGTGTGCCAAAAGAAATTGTGGTGTTTCTCAGAAGGGAAAGCAATGAAAAGTAACTTGAGTCAGTGTGTGTGCTTTAAAAATGTGTGACTGGTTTCCTATATATAAGCAGCAGCAGTTTCAGCTTGGAAATCCAAATTCCTATGCCCCATTTTTTCAGACTTATTAAAAAGATGGAGTGCATCTCTGGAGGGAGTGCCAAGTGGAGATGTGCTACTAAGGGTCTACAGGTGACTGTGATACTCACTAACATTAAGGAAATATTGCCTTTAAATTCTTTATAACTGAGATGACAGTATATCAGACTTAGTTTGAAAATCATGAGCTATCTGCCATTAAGAAAACATATCAAGAATGAGCACATATACAAATTTTTTTAAAAAAAAATTTTTAAGGCATCAGGAATTGAACTCAGGGGCGCTTACCACTGAGCAACATCCCCAAACAAATATATATATATATATATATATATATATATATATATATATATATATATATATATATATATATAATTTACACATAGGGTCTCACTAAGTTGCTGAGGCTGACTCTGAAATCACAATCTTCCTACTTCAGCTTCCTGAAATGAGGATTGATTTATCTTCCCAATACTAGATTCTCTGAATTTTATTGGGCTCAAAGTTGGGGTGATTGATAGAAATGGTATTAAATAATAATTGATATGTGCTGAATTGTGTCTCCCTAAAATTCATGTTTTTAAATACTAGTCTCCAATACCTTGAACATGATGAATTTTAAGATAAAATCTTTAAAGAGGGTATTAAGTTTAAATGAGGCTGTTTGGGTGGGAGGGCTGTAATCCAGTGTGACTGATGTTCTTGTAAGAAGAATTTTGCTTTTCCTTGTGAAGAGGCATCTAGAGGGCAGCCATCTAAAAGAGAAGCTGATCTCTCTACCTCATTAATCCTGGACTTACTGTCTCCAGACCCATGGGAATATCTGTTGATGCCCCTCAGTCTGTGTGGTACACTATTACTTAAAGGTCATTCCAAATAACTACTACAAGCCAAAACACAATCTTTTCCAAATGAAAGTAGTAAATAATTTCTTTCAGATTAGAAAGTTGAGGCAATTATTTATATAATTTATGACAACAACTTGAAAAAATAAGTATATTTCAAAGCTTAATCGGTGTGTTGTAAGTTTTTTGTTTATTTGTTTTTTGTAGGTGAGGTCAACCTCAATGTAACCTTTGGCTAGGAAATTAACTTCTCTGAATCTTAGCATCAGTGTAAAATAATGATACACAGCTGATGTAACTTAAATGTTAAAATCAACAAAACAAACAAACAAACAAAAACAGTAATTGTTTTAAATTATATGAATGAAATTTGGGAAATAGAAGTATTACTCTAAACCATTCATTTATAATTTATATCTGCCTGCAAGAGTTTTAATGGCAAATAAGATTCAGCTTACCAGACAAATAGCAATCAGGGAAAATATACTTTAGATAATGTTTTACTTCATGATTAAAAAAAAAATCAGGGCATAAATTGAGTGTCTTACCAGCATATTTAACTACCACGAATAGTGTCTTGGCTAATAGGGCAATTTTCAAAAACATTTGCAATGTCTCTTAAGCAAACTTGAGGAGTTCAGACCTAGTGTTACGCTTTATATTTTAGTTAGATCAGACAAATATAAACTCAGTCTGAGAAATATTATTTTCTCAGACAAGACAAATGAGCCCAATTTCATGTTTGAATTTTTTTTTTAAATTTTAACAAATTTCTTAGTAGGAACATATAAAAATTAAAAATCCATCTGATATTAAGTGATATATGATAAGTTATTTATGATAGTATAATACTATCCTGCATCTTCCTTGTGGGTTAGAGTTCAAATTGATAGCAGGTTAACACTTCTATATATAATTCTCCATAATTTCAAATTCCCAGTGCATAACAATGTGAAATCAAATGTACAAGATATACTTGCATAGGTAAGGCTGTGGTTTATCATAAACTCTTAATGACATTTTTTTTAAATTAAGTAAAAAAAATAAATAAAGGGGTGGTTAAATAGAGTCAATGTCACTAAAAATCAGTATAATTAATAAACTTTAAAAATGTTCTTCATTTTTTTTTTCTCTCAGGGGTCTTTCATTAGAAATACCAAAGTATCTGAAATAAGCACACATGTAAAAATTATAAAGTCTCTGCTTATGTAAAAAAGTAGAAATAAAATTTAGAGAATATCTTAAAATCATTGTTTCTATTTGTAATTATATTAAATCAGTCTATAGGTGTTACTAAACTTCCAAGAAGTCTAAACAAAAACACTGAATTGACTTGACTCTAAGAAACAAAAAAAAAAAAAAAAAAAAGAAGAAAGAAAGAAAAAAAACTACTAGGACAAGAAATGCAAACTTTAAGTAAAACAACAATTTTATCTCATGTCAATAAGTATAGACAAATATAAAGTTGTCTAAGCAAATGTGAATTTTAGACACTTCCCTTGAATCAAACTCTACTTTCAGACTTTAGATAAAAGCAAAAGTTCATTACAATATAATAGAAGAGAAACTCTTAGTTAAGTAGATATTAAATTTTCCTATTAATGCAACTTCAAAAATCTACATATTATGTCTATGTAAGCACAGCTAGCAATACAACTAGAATTATGGGTTAAAATGCAGGCACCTGTCTATGTTTGAATTTAACATAAATAATGAAAAATATAAGTGTTTTATTGAACTATTAAGTACATATAAGAAGCTGTACCTATATAAGGTAAACCACTTAATGAATTTGCAAAAAATTATATAGCTATAAAATCATCACCACAATAAGTGCTATAAGCATAACCATCACCTCTCAAAATTTCCTTATACCCAATCAATTGATTCATTTGTATATGTGTTTGGGCATGTGTGTTAGATATTCTTCAAAGTAAATGTATCCAATTAAGTAACTTGCATTTCACTTCCAACTGGAACTTTATAATAAGCTGTTTAATCATCATGCAGTCTTAACAGTGATTCCAAATTTTATCAATTAAAACTTCCCTCAACTGGAATCAAGCATCTCCAGGATATGAGCCAACCAGGATTGGCTTTATTTTCTAACATTCCCCAGAGACCCTTTTGCTCTGCTCTGCCCTATACATTCAATATTGTCAACAATCAGCTTTGATCACAAAATTATCACATATTTGTTTATGATCCATCCTTCTTTTACTCTCTAAACTGAAAAATTCTTCATATTTTATCACAAATCTTATCACCTAAAATAGCTTTCCTTTATGATTTGTAATTCACCTCTTTATATTTTTAACATTTACAGAGTTTTAAATAAATTTCCAAATATGTTCAGAAAAACACTATATCCTAGTCTGTATCATTTGCTTTAAAAATATATATAACAATTTTATGTTAGCATGACTTGTCTCTCCAACCTCGTGGCACATTTGAAGTCATAGTGCACATTTTATTTCTCGATAGTCTGTTTTTGAGTTAGGAGTATAAAATGTTTTCAAAATCTTAGACAAATAAATTTTCAATGTCAGTGCTATATAAGCTTAAGTTCTTGCAAAAAAAAAAAAAACATTGTATTTTAGAAAGAAATTAGTTTACTCATTAAATCACTCTTCATTAAGGTGATTATTATTTAACATGATCCTTTAGGACAGAGTTAGAAATTTGAAAAACCTAGCCTAAATATGCATGAGAATATTCTTCAAAATATTTCTTTTTTTAAATTGGTACATTGTACTTTTACATCAAAGTGGATTTTACTGTGGCATATTTATACAAGCTCTAACATAGTTTAGTCAATTTGTTTGCCCTGTCCTTTCCCATCCCTCCTTTACCCTCCCTCAAGCCCCTTGCTAGTTTTTTGTTTTGTTTTGTTTTGTTTTGTTTTCTATCTTCCTGAGATTTCACCTGTCTTTTTTTTTTTTTTTTTTTTTTTTTTTTTGATTTCTTATTTCTCTTTAGAATTCACATGTTAGAGAGAGTGTTCAGCCCTTGACTTCATAGTTCATACTTTCTGGGTCTGACTTACTTCTCTCAGCATCTTATTCTCCAGTTCCTTTTATTTACCAGCAAGCACCATAATTTCATTCTTCTTTCTGATTAAGCAAAACTCCACCAAGTGTATATACCACATCTTTCTTCTTTATCTAATCGTCTGTTGAAGACACCTAGACTGGTTCCATACCTTGGATATTGTGAATTGTGCTGCTATAAACATGATGATGCTTATGTCACTATACTATAGTAACATACTATTTTAATTTTAGTTCTTTTGGATAAAAACAAAAGACTGGGATAGATGGGTTCTCCATACTGATTTTTAAAGTGCTTGTGCTAATTTACACTCCCATCAAGAATGCATGGGTGTACATTTTCCAAATATCTTCTTGAGAACTGGTTATTTTTTTGTCATCTTCATGGTTTATATTTTCACTAAAGTGAGATGAAATGTCAGTGTAGTTTTGATTTTCATTTCCTTAATTGGTAAGGACACTGAACATTTTTCCATAAGTTTGTGGGCCATTTTCATTTCTCCTTTATAAAAAAAATATCTGTTTACTTCATTTGCTCCATTTTTTGATTAGGGTATTTTTTTTTTTTTTTACATAGAGCTAAGTTTTTTTGAGTTCTTGACATGTTCTGGATATTGATTACCTGTTCGAAAAGTAGCACACAAATATTTTCTTCCATTCTATAGGGTGTTTCTTCAAGATCTTAATTATTTTTTTGTTATTTAACAACTTTTTGATTTATAGTTCTCTCAATGATTTTTTTTTAATTTTCTAGAGCTTTCAGAGTCTTATTGAGGAATACACTGCTCTAATATTTTGGAGGCTTGAACCTATATTTTCTTCTAGCAATCACAGTGTTTTTGTTCTAATTTCTAGGTCTTTCATGCACTTTTATTTGAACTTTTTGTAGGGAGAGAGTTAGGGATCTATTTTCATTCTTATAAATATGGATATCCAGTTTTCCCAGCACCATTAGTTTAAAAAGACAGTCTTGTCTCCAGTTATATATATACACACACACATAGACATCTTTGTCACGTAGCAGATGTCTGTAAACATGTGTGTTTGTCTGTTTCTTCTCTTTATTCCACTGGTTTTTCTATGTTGATGCCGATATCATGCTGGTTTTGTCTCTATAGCTCTGCAGTGTAATTTGAGATCAGGAAATGTGATGCCTCCAGCATCATTCTTCTTGCTCAATATAGCTTTGGTAATTTGAGGCCTTTCATTGTTCCATATGAATTTTAGAATTGCTCTTTCTGGTTATGTGAAGTATGTTATTAATATTTTGATGAGAATTATACTGAATCTGTTTAATTCTTGTAATACTAAGAGCATTTTGACAATATTAATTCTGCCTATCTAAGAACATGGAATGTCTTCCATCTTCCGAGATCACCTTCAATTTAATTTTTTTTTCTGTGTTACACAGTTTTCATTGTTGAGGTCTTTCACTTTCTTCATTAGAATTATTTCCAGGTAGGTATGCATGTATGTAAGTATATAGAAGGTTATTGTGAATATGGTAGTTTTCCTGATTTCTTTCTCAGCAGATTCATTATTGGAGTATAGTAAATTATTTATTTATGAAGTATGATCTGTTATTTTATATTTTGCCAAATTTATTTATCAGCTCTAGAAGTCATCTGGTGGGATATTTTTGATCTTCTAAATATAAGAGTGTGTCATCAGCAAACATAAATAATTTGATTTCTTATTTTCCTATTTGTATTCCTTTAATTTCCTTTCCTTACTTGATTTCTCTGACTAGAGTTTCAAGTACAATTTTGAATAGGAGTGGTGAGAGTGTGGACATCCCTGTTGTATTCCTGATTTTATAAGAAATACTTTTAGTTTTTCTCATTCATATGATATTGGTTTAGGTTTGTCATATATATCTCTTATGATGTTAAGATAAGTTATTTCTATCTTTTCTTTTCTCTCCAGGATTGTTTGTTTGTTTTTAAATAAGGGATTGAATCCACAGACATTTAACTACATCGCCAACCCTTTTTATATTTTGTTTAGAGACAGGGTCTCACTGAGTTGCTTAGGCCCCTCTCTAAGTTGCTAAGTCCTCTTGTCTCACCCTCCTGAGCTGCAGGGATTACAGATGTGTGCCACTACACCTAGCTCTCCAGAGATTTTAATATGAAAATATGTTGGATTTTGTTGAAGGTCTTTTCTGCATCTAGAAGATGCTTTGATACTTTTTCTTCTTCATTATTTTTATGTGATGAATTGCACTTAATGACTTATGCATTATTTCCTGAATTATTTACTTCTAAACTTATAATCTTATTTCTAAATATTTCTGATCTTGGCTAGTAAATCTTGATGTAAAGCAAAACTTTGTATCTTTTGATGTTACCTTTGATATTAGGATTAAGACTATACCTTATATTCCACAAATTTATAGGTAAAGAGAAATAAAATAATTTTAAAAATCATTATTTCATAATTTAAAAATAAAGTGCACCATCATATAGAATCTTAATAATTATCTCCAGAAAAAAAAAAAAAAAAAACCTGAGAATCTTAGTGCCCCTTGCAATTCTTTACAAACTTTCAATTAATGATAATTAATTGAAATGGTAATTCACATTGGCAAAGATAATTTTGGCATAATTTAATTATTGGATTTATTTTTCACTTTTTTTTTTCACTTGGTATCAATTCACATGCTGTAGAAAATGAAAATGCTCACATTATGTAAATTTTGGGGGAGAGAACTGGGGTGGAGTTTAGAAGTAACAGCCCTGAACAATGTGTGTAGAAGCAATGTGGTGACTGAGGTAGAAAGACCAGCTGTGGATGAGTGGGGAGTCAAGGTCAGTATGGGGGGCAGATCATGAAAGAGACCTAGTAAGAACTGTATTTGATGCTATACAGACGGCTTTGAAGCAGAGAAGGAATATAGAGGTGAAGCAGGTTTGCTATGCTTTAGTTAATTATATATATATATATATATATATATATATATATATATATATATATATATATAATACACACACACAAATACTATAATCTCAACACACCTATTTTTTTTCCCATAAAAACTATTTCTGATCATTCAGTGCCATAAAACTTGAGGTCTAAGTCAAATTGAGGAGGGTTGTTTTGCTAGTACACACATGATACAAAATGACCAAATTAATATACTATACTGTGTGAGATAGAAGAATAATGGTAGAATGGTAGAACAATAATGTAAAATAATAAATTTTGTAGAGGGATACTTACAAAGGAGAAGTATTCTGGCTAAATGATTCCTGGTATTTAACTGTGTCTTGGGTGATTGTATTTTAGTAATACAAGCAAAATTATATTAGCAGAACAAAGCCTCAGAGTAAGGCAGAACTAGACAGGAATATGAGCACCAGCACTTAGCAGAGGTGATTTTAAGTAAGAGAGTTAAATCTCTGTTTGCTCCATGTAAAATTTGCATAGTGCAAAATAAATATGTGGCATGTCCCCAACCATACGTATTTTTAAATATCCCTGGAAGTTTGTTTAATTCTGGTATGGTGTGTCCAATTCATGAGTAGAAGACTGTCATTGAAATAATAATTTATGACTTTCATGGTTCCCAAGAGGACAAGTGTTCAGGATGGAGGACCACATGCGAGGATACCCAGTTTGGTAGAGATTAAACAGGATACCATATGGGAAATATTTTACTTTTATTTTGGGAAAGAATGAGAGAGGCAGTGTAAGCAGCATAAACAACTTTAGTTGTGGATAATTTGAATTATTTTAGTGGATTCCATGGTTAAAGTGGTGGCCCCTAATTATCTGAAGGTTGATCCTGGGGTAAGGAGCACTTGGGGAGCAGTGTTCCCATGTGTATCTGCTAGTGGAGTAGGAAAGTGATGTCTTTGGGGTTGGTAAATTTGCATGTGAAAGGCAGAGAGTCTTTTGTTTCACTAGGAATCTGATAATCCTAGAAGGACAGCCCCTTTCTTGTCACTAAAGTTATAGTTACCAGCACACCAAATACAGAAGCTAGGCAACACAGTAAATATGATGGGGAAGTCCATATCTCGTTCATTCCTGCCTGAATTCACTGCAGTTGGGTGAATTCCAAGTGATTGCAACCTCTTCTACACTGAGAAAAGTGTGATGCCTGGATGTGTGTAATCTAGGATTTAACTGACTTCTTAACCAGATTCCTCATGGCACTGTCATACATGAGTATCTCCACTGTGTGGTTCTCCTCCACAAGACACCACCATGTGGTCCAGACCTGGGATATTTTCCTGCCTGAGCTCAGGCCCTCACTGGGACAGAGTGCAATAACACAGTTTCTCCCTTCTCCCTCCATTAAGCAATTTGATGTAAAATCTATAGGGTCCATAGCACTAGAGGAAGGGAAGTAGCAACTACCAACTCAGTAAGCAACAATGTTGAGAGGCAGTGAGAAGTGGGACTCCAAACCCCAGGGTATGCTCCATTACTTTCCTAGCTTCACACATAAAATGTGATTTGGAAGATAACACTTTCAAGAGTTTTCACAGAGTGCTAATTCCTGATTGCCAGTCCCTTTTGAGCATAAGGCCCTATGTGATGTCCCTAGTCACACAGCCATGAAGCCATGGAAAAACTTTGATGCCACACCTAACATCTTCTAATCTTGAATTATTAGGGCGCTTATGTGGCAAGAAGCTGTGCTCTAATGTAACCTATGCAGCAACTTGACTTGGATGCTCAGCATGTATCTCATATTTAACCCATGTTTTCCTGCCATTCAAGTGTGTAACTTTGGGGGAACCATTTCAGAAAATATGACACATGCACAAACTTAGACATCAAAGGACTGCACAAGTAATGACCAATAAGGAAATGTTGGCTGACAGAAAGTATTCCCTTCTTTGGACCTCTGGATGAACGAGTCTGCAGTGTTTTCTTCAAAATCTATCAGATTTCTAGCTGAAGCATACATGGTTGCCCCTAATGTATAATACATCTTTTGACTGACTTAGGGTAATTCTTCCCACAACTCCCAGATGTTTCTTAAGATCATTTCTAATAATAAATTATCTCTACATGCAAATACTTGAATAAAACTACACTTTTGGGAGGAAATCAACATAGGACTCTAAATGTAAGAGATATTTGGAAGGATCAATTAATTAATACATGTAAAATACCAATCAAAGGCTTGGAAAACTACAGCTAACTAATGAATTTAGTTATTGATTCTTTCTCTTTCAGTTTGGAAGGACATTTGTTCTATAGTTTACAGTCAGAGGAACAGAGAGTATTGATTTTAACAAGGGAAAAAGAAAAAAAAAAGCCAAATCTTTGTTTCAATATTAAATGCAGTTAAATGCTGGTAAATTCCATCATGAAAATTTAAATACTCATTTTTGTGTTTTGGATTTTCAAAGTGACAAGTAGAGGTGTGAAGGTGTTTCAGGTACACAGGCAGAGGCAACTATTCCTGTTTGCTCCCACTGAGAATCTTCTATTTCACATGGGTCTTTGGGCCTGTCTCCTTGCAAAACCATCTATGCCCTCCATGTCTCTCAATGTTTATCAACATCTCTGTGCTGCTTCTTTAAGCTTTTCAGTGGTATGGGGAATTTTGTTATCTCTGCCTGCTTTGAAAGGTTGCAGCAAACTAGAGCCTGCTGCAATTTTACTCTAATACTTCTCAGTCTTTGTGCAGCATCACATTGTTATTTTCCTGTCATATGGTTTGCTGACATTTCATGGGCAGAACTTGTTTCACCAATCTGAAACTAGGGAACATATTATGGTATGTCTGGCTTTGATTCATCAAGTCTGTGCACCTTTTACCTCTATTTCCTACAGCATATTCAAGTCTAACAAGGATCAGGAAGATTTTTCAGAGATACTACTATTTTCTAACTTTATATTTCTACTTTTGTTCCTCTCTCCTAAATTGGTGATATACTTGTCAAATCTGGGCTATGCAGGAAAAAAATGCAGAAAATCAAAAATCTTCTCATTATTTAAGACATAAACTTGTGGATTAGAGGTCTGCAGTATTGCTTTGTAGAACAGAAACCACGTCTCTTAAAATGCATAAATCATTTTCTTGCTACAAAACTAACTATGCCTTGAGGCGTTTCTATAATAAAACTCTAAGAGCAATCAGCTTGGAATGGAGAATGTGCATGAAGAACACATAATCAGTATAATCAAATTATTATCCTGTCAAAAAGGAAATGTGTCCTTACAGAACCCAGCATATAGGAAAAGCTGATAGGCTCTCAGTAACTCTTCAACTCAGCCTCAACACAGAAGAAAGGCAGTCTTGTACTCAGAGACATGAGAAGGGGAAGAATGAAGGAATGGATTCTACAAAATGAGGGCACATTAACAAAGTTCTGTGAGGTAAAGAAGGAAAGGAGAACATTTTGGATGCAAAGACAGGATGCATAAAGCACAGATGGGGGGGGGGAACTACTCCTATCAAGTAAACAGGGCTACAATTAATTTGCAGGTAGAGGTGCAGAAAAGAACTCACTGTTTTTGGTGAAAGATTTCTCAGTCACATATCCACATCTTAATTTTCCCAGGACAGTCCCATTTTACCGTTGTCATTCTCTTAAAAGTAGCTGCTTTGGGACAATAAATTCTATATTCATTCTACTCAAAGGCAGTCCAAGGCATATACTTAAGGCATAAATTGCTTAGTACCCCCCATTTTCCTCAATTAAAATATTCTCACATTTTATAGTTTCAAAAGAGTAGTAAAGTCAATATAATAAAAAAGAAAAAATTTAATAATTTATTTTTAAATAAATTTTAATAATTTATTTTTTTAGTTGTTGATAGACCTTTATTTTATTTATTTACATGTGGTGCTGAGAATCAAACCTAGTGCCTCACATATGTCATGCAAGTGCACTACTACTGAGCAACAGTTTGAGCCCCTCCACCCCACCCCGGCCCTTTTTTTAAGATAATATGTGAACTGGACATGGTGGCACATGCTTGCAATCCCAGTGGCTTTAGAGGCTGAGGTAGGAAGATCACAAGTTCAATGTCAGCATCAGGAATTTAGTGAAGCTCTAAGTAACTTAGCAAGATGTTTGCTCAAAATTAAAACAATAAATTAAAAAATGGGCTGGTACTTGACTCAGTGGTTAAATATTCCTGGGTTCTATCCCTGATACTGGGGGAAGAACAAACAAACAAAAAAAGATAATATATGATACTATTTAGGAGAAACTAAATAATCTTACCCTTGTAATCTGCCCTTACCAGGAATATATAGAACACAAGTTTACATATCATTGAATGGATTTCAATACGCAGGTATAAAAAACTGAAAGTAAACAACATACAATAAAGTGGTAAGAAAATAGTTAATATCTACTTAGTATTTATTTATTTATTCATCTATTGTTATCATTTTAGAATCTGGGTGCATCCACCCAGATTAAGTGATATTTGCTGTGTATTATAAACTAGGGATACAAGCCATTCAATGTTAACTTATTTGCTGATGTTAATGAATGGTATATTATTTGATTTATATGATTCAATTAGAAAGGGCTTATGTTAGTCTATAAAACACTCAATGTGACACACATACATTGCATAACTAACATATTTATTGATTATAAATAATCAATATAAATATATATATTTAGAGCTGTACAATATTTTAATTGTTTTCACTATATATATTACATTTCAAGTGCAATGTAATATTACTATGTTTTATTACATGCTAATAAAATATGTTGTGCATGGTTATCTGCAAATTTTTCTTTAACCCTCTTCCAATTTTTACCACCATCTTCTATCTCTGTGAGGATCTAGTTTTTAAGCTTTATTTTGGAAGATCTGAGTGATTTCCTAAATGGAGAGGACTAGAGAAGATGATACTATTATTTTTAAAAGCAAATAATTATCATCCAGAGATAAAAATGGTGTCATTATCCAGGTCTCCAGATACATACACAAATACACCCAGAAACATATACTTTTAATAAATGTTACTAGGTTTTCTTCAAGGGATATACCATATCTGTATAATATATTGATTTTAAAATTAATTCATGTGTGAGGTCAGACTGACATCCCTCATCTCATGAAAACCATGCATGTCACATTACCAGCGACTACTGCATTCTCAGAGTTCTCTTAATGAAAAAGATGGAATCACAGTAAATTTAGGTTAACTCCCAACATAAATATGGGCCCATTTTCACAAAATGAATCCTGATTCCATGATCATTGCACCACATTACCCAATTCTGGACCACAGAGAATTCAGAAAAAAATAATAATAATAATAATGTGAAAAGAACACATCATTCTCCATTCAGCTAAGAAATGAGACCCCAGCTCACATCTATAATGCAGGTATGGAGAAAATGAGAGGGAGAAGAGAAAAAGAAACAAGCAATGCAACAGTGGAGCAAGAATAAAAGTAGTCTATATTTGATTTTTGAGTTTGAAATTTTCTACTGGACCTGAAAGAAGTTTTAAAATTAAAAATGGCCAGGGTTGGGGTTGTAGCTTAGTGGTAGAGTGCGTGCCTCACACATATGAGGCCTTGGATTTGATCCTCAGCACCATATAAAAATAAATAAATAAATAAAAATAAAGATACTATGTCCATCTACAACTAAAATTAAAAAAAAAAATCAAAAAAGGCCAGGAAGTTATGAAATGAGACAAAAATATCATTAAACACAAATGAGCAATAAGGCACTGAGAAGATATGAATTTAGTACACAGAGGACATAAAACGAAATTGTTTCTAAGTACTTTTTGGTTTTTCAAAATAAGTAGGAAGTTAATATATTCGTTAATTACACCCATGCATTAAAACTCTGCAATATTATCCTCAGTTTAAGGCATAAGCATATGAATCAACATGTCAGTTTTTAAAAATAATCTAAATTGTTCAAATAACAAGCAAAATCTTAGGCCTTTCCAAGGTAATAGTCAATTAGAATTGTGAACCTGATTGGACTAAGATTTGTCAAAGATTAAGAGGCTTCTGGGTGTGTCAGTGAGGGTGTGTCTAGGAATGATTGGCATGTGGAATAGTGAAATGCTTTGGAGACCCTCCTTGAGGGTACACAGTGCCATCCAATAGTTTAGAAGCTTGGATGGAATAAAATCTGGAAGAACAAGGAAGCAGCAGCAAATGCAAGCTTGATTCTTCTCAAATGGGCTCTTGATTGTTGCTATGATCACCTGAGAATATCAGGCTCTCTCCTTCACTCTTCCAAAGGGCACCCTGCTAATGATTCTCCAGGGAGTTTCAAGAAGTCTCAGACTGGAGTACAATTGTTGCTCCCTCTTGTTCTGAAGCTTCAGAATCTTGGATTATACAGCTATTGGTTCTTCCAGCTCTCCATTCTGTAGACCACCATCATGGACTATCCAGTTTCTGGTCATGTAAGCCAATTTAATAAATCCCCTTTTTATAATCACATTTCCTGTTGGTTCTGTTCCTCTAGAGAACCCGACTTTATACATCAAATTTTATGAAGACATTACCAGATTTGGTAAACAATATCCATTATGACTTCAGGTTAATTAAAATGTACATATTCTGGCACACACTAAAAAACCTAATTATGAGTGTATCCATCACTTCTTCTAATTTTACTTGTTGAAATGATCACCTAACGAAAACTGATAGTCAGTTTTTGTTATCAGCCCCAAATAGGAGTTGGTTTTAATTTTTTCTACTATGGAAATAATAATCTTCCTTTATCACAGATATGTGCATTGGTTTTTATTTATTTATATATTTAGTTATTTATTTACTCATTTCCTTTTTTTTTTTTTTTTGTACCAGGAATTGAACCCAGGGTGATTCAACCACTGAGGCTGGCTTTGAACTTGCAATTCTCCTGCCTCAGCCTCCAGAGTCACAGGGATTACAGGCAAATGCCACTGCAACTGGCTATCTGCACTAAATGTAATGACAATTACTCTATTCAGAATTGTCACAAATTTGTCAATATTAATCCATGACTTGTTTTCTTTAGGTAAGGCCATGAGGGTTAAATGAAATAATTAATTTCATAAAATACAAAGAACTTTTATATATAAATACAAAGAATTAGTAGTTTTACTCAATATGTTATTAGTGCCATATTTACATTATCCAGACTGATATAGCAGCTTCATTTTAATTCATGTTTCTAGATAATTCTGTTATGCCATCTCTCCAATTTTTAATGAAGCAAATCTCCAATAAATATACCAATTGGCAGGATTCCTGTAAGATTAACTAATTCAATATTTTAATTTTAAGATTTATTATAATTACTAATGTTATTTCTTTATTCCATTTTTTTTTCACATAGGAACATCATTTTCTAGGTTTTAAGCACTACACAAACTGTCTTCCACTAAACTCCAGTATTCTGAATGAAGGTTCATAGGTTTTCACTTTTAGCAACTAAATTTGTAAATTACTACTAGTAACAAAAACAGTATTATAACAGCATGAGTATCTTAGTTGATAATGTAGGTGAACTCTACACAGAATCTTAATAGATAAAAAGGACCACCTGATTCAGATTTCTTTCTGATAACCAATATGTTTTATATCCAAACTTCGACTTGATTTCATAACTGTGTGAGGAATGTCAACATCATTTTATTCCCTTAGAAATCATGTAGTTCTTATCCAAAAAGTCAGAGGGTAATTTACCATTCGAATAGACATTATTAGTTATGTATGGGACATTATATTTTGTTGCTCTAAATTTGGATCATTTCTTTTAAACCAAAATATACATTGGTGATAATAGAGAGCTTTGTCTAATTTGAAGATCATATTTTGTTTGCACCATGATATATTTTACAAGGGCCCTTAACATTTCTTTCAATCATACAAATTTTAATCACAATATATTTTGATCACTGTATAATATCATAGTTAAGACATGGAGTATCCAAACCTGTGTTGTAAGACTGAAATAGAACAGGTTTTCTTTCTTTAAAATATATATATATTAGAAGTAGTTGAACACAATATCTTTATTTTATTTATTTTTATGTGGTGCTGAGGATTGAACCAAGGACCTCGCATGTGCAAGACAAGCAGTCTACCACCACTGAGCCACAACCCCAGCCCCAAACAGTTTTTTTAATTATCATAGCTTTCCTAGGTGAATTGATATTTGCATCACAGTAAAGGTCTAGGCATTACTAAACACATTATTAAACATTATTAGAAATAAATTTTTTTACTTCAAGGTCACAAATCAGTGTTTGAAAATCCAGCTGATTGTGGTAAAATAAATGGTGTGAGTGTGGACTGAGGAGAGCTAGTGGCTGCATGGTCAAGGGCTCAGCTCACTGTTGTTTTGCATAAATGTGGAATGTACATTGATATGAATGATATGAATCTTTTAGCTCAACATATATCATCTGACCTGCACTACATATCTCTGTCATCTTACTTTTGTGAACCTCTATCACACAGCACACATTTTACATACTAAGTTTGTCATCATCATCATGAACTTTAGATGGTATTAATATGCCACATGCAGGGAACTAAATACTTGGCTTGTATTTTCTCATCCAACATTTATAAAAATTCTTTGGGAGTAATATTAATATTTCATTCACAGACTGGAGAATTCAATAACATACCAATGCAAATATTCATGAGTGGAAGAGCTGTCATTCTAGCTCAGGATTATGTGATTCCAAAATCCACAGTCCTGAGCATTTTTTTTAATTTAAATATTGGTAGAAAGATACCATCTTATTTGTAGTCTCAGACCTTAAGACACTACTAAGTTCTAAGTACATATAAAAATAGTGAATGAAGAGCTTGTCTTGTGCTTATTTTACTTTGAGAGTTCTGCAGTTCAATTCCTATGCTATCTAAAAATCTATTTTTATCTGTTCGTGTAGTCATTACATCATCATTTTTATGTCTATTAAATATCTATTCATTAGTTTTTTTTCACTACAAAGACAGCATAGCCCAATAAAATTAAATCGAATAGGGCTGGGATGTAGCTCAGTTGCAAAGCCCATACTTAGCATGGGTGAACCCCTGGGTTCAATTTCCAAAAACCAGGAAGGAGGAACAAAAGATGGAAGAAAAGAAGAGGGGAGGGAAGGAGAGAAAGTCTAGTGTTTAGATATCAACTCCAGAGAAGGATATTTTAGATTTCACATGCATTTCTAAGATATAGTAAGTTGTAAACATGTACTTTGTAATCTCTTACTTTTTCTTGATATGAGAAGCTACTTTATCATTTTTAATGATCTGGTATATATGTGATCTTTAGTAATAATAAATGAATTTATTTATTATTAAGAATGCTGTATATTATGCCTACTAACAAAATTATGTGTATGATATATTTATTTATTTATTTTGGATCTTACTTACTGTTAAATAAAACTTTGCATCCACTCATTGGAAACAGATGAGCCCAATCCTTTCAGTTAATGGAAAATGTTTTACAAGGATTTTCTCAGAGTTTATATTTGATGGTGCTTATTTAATTCTAACTTTATACTGTATTATGTTCAAAGTCTTATTCCAATGCAAATATAAAAACATGATTTAGTTGATTTGATTCTATTGACAGGTGAAAAGAAGTTATCAAATATATTATAACATATTGATATAGAGTTCACAGACTCTCTGTGGAACACACTCTTAGGTGAACCTTAGTGAATCATGTTCGTACAGTTTTCTTCCCTGGACTAGAGGAGTGAATCTATGGTTTGTTTCTCTACAATAAATTTTGGGAAAGTTTATTTGTGCTAAAGATTGAGACACTTTGCAAATTTAATTGAGGTCCCAATTTGGTAAATAACCTAAATGAACTTGAAAACATAGTCCTCCCAAGTAAAACTTCCAGATGAGAAGAAATCAGCAAGGCTAGCAACTTAATTGTAGCTTTGTGAGTATCTAGGCAGAGACTTGATTAAGCCATGCTTCACTCTTAATGCAGAGAATGTGAGTGATAATATGTGGATTTCAAGTGCTTTAAAAGTATGGCAAGTTATTGCACAGATAGAAAAAAAAATGTTGTATGCCTGTCCCTTAAGAACACAGGTTTAGCTCTTCTCTCTGCCTTCTGCCCTCCTCCTCATCTTTCTCCCCTCTCTCTGCTCTCTTCCCTCTTCCTCTCTGCTCTCTCTCTCTCTCTGCCCTCCTCCTCTTCTCTCTCTGCTCTCTGCCTCTTCCGGCATCCCCCCAATAAAATCTTTTGGTTGAGTCTCTGTCTCAGGTTCCTTATAGTGGCAAAATCATGGAGACTACAGGGTTCAAGAAAGTACAACAGAGGATCCAAAATCTAAGTATAACTCTGAAGAAAAAAAAAATATCTAAATTGTATCTAAATTACAATTTATCAACTAAGAGTTCACTCAAGCATGTCAGGTGTGAGGATGGCCTTAGGCCTGAGCCTAAGCAACTTCATTTTAAAACCTCCAGTTTGAAACCTGAAGTTTCACCAGGCACACCCTCAGATCCCTCCAGTATGGCCACAAATAAGTTTCTTCCTCTCACCCTGATAAACTGTGAAGCCCCTGGCAGGCTGTCCTCACCTGATGAGAAGGAAAGGCAAAATGATCAGGGGGGAGACCACCAAACCAGATGTTTCTGACCCCAGGGTAAATTATGTCACTGAGAAATCTGGTGGTAGCTGATACGGATTGAAAGGGGGGGTCAAAAGCTCCAAAATTTAGTATAAATAATAGAGCAAATGAACAGGGATTCAGCCAGCTGAAACAAGGATGCACTCAAGCTGGAAAGCCTGATGAGGACCTTACATCCCATCAGTTCTCATCATTCCTGATCCTCTGCATGATCCTCACTGCTCTCAAACTCTACTCTCTCCTCTGGACCTTGGTGAGAGCCCCAAATTCTCCCTATGACCCTCTCCTCAACTGGTCATCCACTTCACACCAGGAAAAGCCTGCCTTGGTTCCGGACCTGATCACCACAGTCTGAGTGAGTGTGCATGTGCTGGACATAAAGCCTAAGGCTTAAGACTTTTGATCTGATATTTGAACTTAGCCTGTAGAGGGAATGTCTGTCATTAGCCAGTTATGATTAAGTGTGTGTTGCAGTGCTTAGAATTAATCTAGAATTTTTTTGCTGTGAATTGATTATGCCTATTTCAGTGCCTAGCATTAAGGATTATCATTTTCTTGGTTAAGAACCTATAAAGTGAAATTGTATTGAGTAATTAGAGTGAATAAAGCATTAAAAGGGGCGGGGGAGAACATAGGTTTCGAGCAATTCTCTTGAAATAAGACTTCAGTCTTAGTAATTAATCCTTCCTTCATTGTTGAATTGTTGATTTCCAAATACACAAGAATATAACTGAGAGAATTTGATGGATGTGAATGAAGAAAAATGTCATCAAAGGAGAAAGAGTCCAAAGAAAAATGCAAAACATGAGGAAGGCTCTGGCTTGGGACTTGGTAAAACTAGTAGTTATGCTGCTATAAAGAAGTAGTCATCTTGTTCTAGGTCATGGCTGATTTTGATTATCAACCCAGGTTACATGGTATCCTCTGGGAATCTTGGGGAAAATCACATGTATTTGTATACAGAAGACTTTGAAATTCAGGTCCTTATTTTCTTATAAAGTGAGTAAATATGACTCAAATATGACTCCTGTCTCCTTAAAGTATTAGGATTGAACTCACCATATATCTTACTAAAAGTCCACACTAAGCTCAAGAAAATGACAGCTCAAAAATGTCAGCAAAGGCAAAGGAATCAAGGTAGTGGAGCTGAAGGAGAATCTAGTCAGTGAGGTGCCAATCCTCTTGGAAGCACTACGAATTTCAATGCAGTTCTGAAGACATAGGACACCCAGGATGTAGGCTGTTGCTTCGGCTCTAGTAAGAATATGTTCCTGCTCTTGGTGATGGTCTTACAGATGTAGCTCCCCAGCACAAATGTTGTTCAACACAGTCAAATTATCAAGGCCTATATTAAGATATCTACTAAATATTCTATATGTGCAGTCTTTCCATATCTGAACTTCCTGGTTACAAAGTATGGATGGAGATTCTAATTAATGATTTTATGTAAATACGATTGTATATCCACTTACCAATTTTAGAGGAAAGTTTGAGTTAAACACCACAAAGTTATACAATAAAATTAAAACGGTAACAGAAGGATGTATAGGAAAAAAAGAAAAGAAGTTGAAAATGAAAAAGCACATAATATGAAATCTTTTTTTAACTTTTTTTTTTTAATTGTTGATGGACCTTTATTGTATTCATTTATCTAGATGTGATGCTGGGAATCTAACTCAGTGCCTCACACATGTGAGGCAAGTCCTGAAATCTTTAATGGCCATGTTTTATCAGAGACCTAAGCAAAAACTGAAGAGATACATTTAAAGCCTCTGGGCATCAAAATTAAAAAGAGTGTGTATTGCGTTTGTGTTTTATGGTGTGACAATATAAACCAATCACTTTTCCTGATATATGGAGCATAAATAATTTTCTTTTGAGTTTGCATAAAGAATATGATGTAGTTCAGGATTTGTAAACTAGCAGGTGGTCAAGGGAATGTTCTCATTTGGAAGTGGGTTATTATTCGAACATGATGTGTTAAAATATAAATTATTTTAAAACACCAAAGCATTTGGAGACTTTTGTCTTTAAAGATGTAAGTTTCTGACTTCTCTTGAAAAATCTGAAGGTATTATTTTGATTCAGTTTGGCAATGACCTGAACTGAGAAATATGTGCCCACTTTGCAATCATCATCTCCCTTTAGTCACAGCAGTTCACAACACACTATGTTTTATTCTTTCTGGTTGTGGTCACTTATTTATGTTATCCATCTGCTTCCTTTATGTCATTGAGCTTGGGGTTTTTAAATGTCTTTAATAACATCCTTCACAACAGAATTATGAAAATAGAGCAAAGCCCCACATATGTTTCTATTATTATAATCCCAACCTAAGTAACCATGCTTTCCTTTTAAACTAAGCTCAAATTTAAGAAAACATCTAATTCTCCATCACACAATCTGTATTTACCATCATAGTTAACCAACCTGCTTTCTTTCTGCTTTCTTCTGAGTTTTTACTTCTGATTTTTTTCCATATTAACTATAAGTTTATAAAATGTCTTTAATCCTTTTTGAAAAAAGGCAGATTAATATGCGCAGAGAAGTAAAAATATCCTTGTAGAATTTAATTTTAATATACCATTTTATTTATCAGCTTACCAAATAAAAATAAGACCTTCTCTATTCTGATTTATTTATAGGAATATTGACTTTTATAATCTACATTAGGCCCAATTCAGGTAAATGGAACAAAAATTGCTGCAGTTAAGATCTTACGTATTTTAAGTTCACTGTTATAATTGTGAAAAATGCTCAGGAAGGATGGAGGTGTAATGGGGAACATATTCTCTCAGGCATCATAACTGCTTCTAAAGTTTCTCACTAGACCAGTTTAGCTTGCATTAGAATCACCCCCAAAGACTTGTTAAAGCAGAAGGCCAGTGGAGCCTGAGGCTTGCATGAGTTCACAGCTGATGGGATTCTATCCATTTGGAAACTTCCTTCTACTCTAATCCTCCTAGTGGCAAATGTTTGTTTTGGTTATTCTTGAATCCTCACTAAATCTGTCTCATATCTGGAAGATGCTTAATACATAACTATTAAAAAAATAATGGGTCTAACATTTTATGATCATAATAATTCAAAAGGATAAGATCGAACCTCACTTATTATGAGGGTCAGCAACTGAAAAGGAATCTCCTAATGTCATTTCTCAGTTTAGACTTTGACTTATGTAATCAGGGAATCTCAATGTTGCATGTGAAAATATCATCTTTCTTCAATGGAAGCTATATATATATATATATATATATATATATATATATATATATATATATATATATATATATAATAAACATCTGTTTTTAAATGCAAGTAATCCAAATAGATTGGATATTTTAGATTGGTACAATTAAGAGAAAGAATATGATTAATTTTTTCCAATTTTCCATCAGTATATTATTTGTAATTACAGTTTGACTGCTTGTCAAATGATAATTTCATTAATAGTTTTTATTAAGTACTCATGGAGATATAATTTTTCTTTAATTTTGCATGCTACTCTTACTAAAATAAAATTTTAAAACAAAACATAATTCCTTTTATACAAACCTAATCATAATTTCAACAAGGCAGATAAAATTAATCAGAAGTTATTCCTTCACGGAATGTTATTTTTCCACAATAATTAAGGCAATAATTGACTCATGGCTACCAAAATTATTTCTGACCACCTAGCTGTGTTACATTTTCTTGCAGGTTTGGCTAAAATCACTAAATTCTTGGCAAATAAATGTTGCTGAAAAAGTTAAAAGCTCTCTCTAGGCCTGGTCCATGAGAACCTCTCAGAGGATCCACCAACCCTGTCTTTCCATCAGTTGGGGATGCACATGGCTTTCATGTCCTGGAGCTTTGTAGAAATACAATATTAAAAGAGGCTGTTCTCTGAATGACAACATGATGCAGAATTATCATCCACTCCAACTAAAGTTTCACTAGGAATAAAACTTTTTTTATTAAAAAATTAAATTGAGATTTTGTGTGTTGGAGCTGCTAGTATTTCTTCAACTAATGTAAAAATTAGGACCTTGAAATGGGCTCTGGTCCTCATGTTCTGAAGTACTTAAATTTTGGTAGGATTATCACCAGTAGTAATTAAAAAGGCAGACAAGTCATATAATAGATGATTTGATGGGAAAGACAGGTGGAATTTGTAAAAAGTGTCTTCTGGAGGTGGGGCTATTAGTGGCTGCCTTTGTAAAAATACTATGCAAATGAGATTAGCTCAGTATATTCTGATATTTAAGCAAGGATCAAAGGGACTAGAGGCTAGGGTGTTACAGTTTGTAAAGAATGAGTACAACTGGATTCTTACAACTTGAAAATATTTTTAAATAAAATTTTATAAACATACTTCTTAAGCTGTGCTAGTTGGACAAAACAAATGTTTTATATTACCAAACAACTTGCCTTACATCTACACTCAACTCTTTGTTCTAGAACACCTCAATGTTCAGTACTAACCTGAGAGGGAACACGAGCAGAGAGATGAGATATTAACAAAAGTCAGAGGGTTTAGATTTTGTCCAGGTAATAACTTGGTGGGTTTATGGTCATATTGAACTGATTAAAAACTAATCAATCAGAAATCTACTCATTTTGTGGAAAAATCTTCTTGCAAAGAAACAATAATCCCCAACTAAAATAGCATTGACCCTTTGAGTCTCAATCAACCTTTGAATCCTTAGGCTTACACATGTAGGTAGCAGGTTATGAGAGTCACAAAGAACAGCTTATTCATCAGTTCTTACTCCAGATGGAACAGATGGAGGTTTTTTGTTTTTGTTTTTGTTTTTGTACTGGGGACTGAAATCAGGGGCACTTGGCCATTGAGCCACATCACCAGCCCTATCTTTTTCATATTTTATTTAGAGACAGGTTCTCAATGAGTTGCTTAGTGCCTCGCCATTGCTGAGACTGGTTTTGAACTCATGATTCTTCTGTCTCAGCCTCCCCAGATGCTGGGATTACAGGCAAGCACCAGATGGAGTTTTACAATTAAGTGAAGAAGTAATATGGAATCTCAGTGTAGTTTTATTTTGCATTTATCTAATTGCTACAGATGTTGAACATTTTTTCATATATTTATTAGTCATTCATATTTATTCTTTTGCGAAGGATCTGCTAAGTTCCTTTACCCACTTTTCTTTCTTTCTTTCTTTCTTTCTTTCTTCCTTCCTTCCTTCCTTCCTTCCTTCCTTCCTTCCTGTCTTTCTTTCTTTCTTTCTTTCTTTCTTTCTTTCTTTCTTCCTTTCTTTCTTTCTTTCTTTTTCTTTCTTTTCTTTCTTGGGTGTTAAGCTTTTTGAGTTCTTTGTATATCCTGGAAATTAACACCCTGAGTTACAGGTGGCAAAGATTTTCTCTCATTCTGTAGGCTCTCTCTTCACACTCTTGATTTTTTCTTTTGCTATGAAGAAGCTTTTTAGTTTGACGCCATCCATTTATTGATTGTTTAATTTTATGTCTTGTGTTTTAGGAGTCGTGTTCATGTCAGTTCCTGTGCCTATATGTTGAACTGTTAGACCTACCTTTTCTTCTAGTAGGTAAAGGTTCCTGGTCTAGTGCATAAGTATTTGATCCACATGAAGTTGATTTTTTTGTAGGGTGGGAGGTAGGAATTGACTTTTATTGTATTACATATGAATTTCTAGTTTTCCCAGCACCATTTGTTGAAGAAGCTCTCTTTTCTCTAGTATGTGTTTTCGGAGACTTTTTCTAGTATGATTTACTATATTTGTGGGTTTGTCTCTCTGCCTTCCATTCTTTTTCCTTGGTCTTCTTGCCTGTTTTTGTTACTATACCCTCTGTAGTATAATTTAAGTTCTGGTATTATGATGCATCCAGCTTTGTATTTATACAGTCAAAATGACAATTATCAGGAATATAAGTAACCATAAATGTTGGCAAGGATGTGGGGAAAAGGGAAAGCTTATGCATTTATGGTAGGAGTGTGAATTAGTGCAACCATTCTGGAAAGCAGTATGGCAATTCCTCAAAATTCCACTAATGGAACCACCGATTGACCTACTTATCACACTCTTCAGTATATACACAAAAGACTTAAAATCAGCATTTCAAAGGGACAAAGCCACATCAATGTTTATAGCAGCTCAATTCAGGATAGCTAAACTATGGAACAAAACTGGATGCTCATTAACAGAAGAATGGATAAAGAAATTGTGATACATAGAAACAATGGAATATTACTCAGCCATAAATAATGTTTTCTCTGACATGTTGAAACTAAATCACAATAAAGGGGGAAAGAGGAAGAAGAGAAGTTCAGTAGATTAGACAAAGGGGAATAAAAGGAAATGATGACAATGGGATTAGTAAAAACAGTAGAATAAATCTAACATAATTTTCCTATGAACACATATTAAAATACCTAAGTGAACTCACCATCATGCTTACTCACAAGAATGGGGTCCTAATTAGATTAAGATATATCTTATGTTTGCATAATTTCATCAAAATAGATTCTACTGTCATTTAAACCTAAGAAGAAGCAAACATTTTTTTTTTTTCCAAATGAAGGGACCATCATCTAGAAGGTAAAGTTAGATGACTTAAATGATTAACAGACCAGTGTGTTCCTCTCATTTGACAGAATTATTTCTCTTGCCCAGGAAAATTTAAATATTGATATGCATTGATAACTTCTGTTTGTCTTCCATTTTCCTTTCTCCCATGTTTGTTTTTTAAGAAGTTCAGCAATCCTGGTATTTTCACACTTAGTTATGTCTTTAGGGTGAGACGAGTGTGTTTTATGTGAATGATGAAGATTGGAAGCGTTATTTGATGAGGAGAAAAGAAAACCTGTTAGGGATTAACTCACGCTTTTGTTAACACATGTTTGAGTTTTCCTAGGCACATAACTAGATTAATTTCCCAAATTTCTCTGAGTCAAGAGGAGTCATTGACCAATTCTGTTCAGTGAAATCTAAGTGAGTTAATATAAGTGATTAACTCATTTCCAGGCATGACCATAAATTCTCTCTTGTGATCAATTCTCCATTTGCTCTACCATCTGGCAGATGAGCACAGAAATAAAATAAAATAAAAAAAATTGAAAACCTTAGAGGAAAATTGAATTATAGGTAGAAGTAACTAATCACTAAATGAATATGGGACAAATGTCCTCTCTCATCATAAATGATGTTAGATAAGAAATAAAAGTGTCTGTGTTAAGCTACCGAGATACGGAAATTTATCTTTACTGCAGTGAATGAGAAATACTCTACAAAAAAAAAAAAAGTGAGCTATAATTTGGTTAAGATTTCATTCTGGCTACTAACATTGACTTGATTGTAAAAAGAACCACACATTGAATGTTGTCAAAAGTGGGAAAAATGATTATGCTTAATCATTATTATAAAGCAACACCGGAAAAATCATTCTAGGTAACAATGCTATACCTTGTGCCTTATAATTTTAAATGGGTGTATGTTTTGATATAACAGTTGCAATTCTGGGAGTATTTTTCCTAAGCAGAATTTGGAACAATAAATATAAACATAAGCATTTTATAACAGTGTAGCTTATACAGATGGAAAAGTACAAATCAAAAGGGGCCAGCTATATGTGTCTCAGCATCTGCACACAAAGGAATGCAATATAATGGTTAAAAGGGTTTTGTGTATCTTTATGATGATTTATCCAAAGTGGTCTATAAATGAGGCACTTATGTGTGTAGTAACATGAATGGGATAAAGAAAAAGAAAATATATTATTCTATTACTCTTTGAATGATACAGACTGCAAGCCAGAGCTTGAACACGGAAATAGAATCATGCTGACTCTCATGACAAGGAGTTTCAGTGCCAAATGAGGACACATATGTAGGGAAACTGGTTGCATGTGTTTTGGCCTTAAGAAGTAGATATTGAGGACAGGTCTTTTAACCTAGCTCAGATGGTCTGTGACAAGATGCTTCATTGTAGTTAAAATTATTGATATTTTCAAAATTTCAATATGATACATCATAGAGTATGTAAAAAAATTTAATTCAATGATGGACATGAACTAGTTATTCACTGAGATTACTTACTATAGTAATGCTTATTCTTTTGATGATCAATTGCTGCTTTCACTATTAACATGCACAATACTTTGTGCTAATTTATTATTTGTAAAACACGGTACAAAGCACTATATGTAGCATGTTTCCATTTTTTTAAACTTAGGTGAATGAGATGGATAAAAAGAGGTTTTATAGAACACTTTTCCATTTGGATATGAGATTTATGGGTGAGTTCAAATTTGTTCTTTTTAAATTTTTAAATGCAAGTATATTTGTATGCAAAAAAGAAACAAATGATATACATTGAGATTAGATAGCCAACTTTTTATAAAAATCATGTTCCTAAAACACATGAAATAGAAGTACTACAATAAATTTTAAAATTTATTGCTCATTAACAGAAGAATGGATAAAGAAATTGTGATACATAGAAACAATGGAATTTAACCATTGGGACATTTAACCACTGAGCCACATCAATGAGTTTAACCTCATCAATGAGGTTCATATTATGCTGTTAAAAATGTCACAACATAAAAATAGAACAAATAAAAATATTACTAGGAACTTAGTAGGTAAAGCTTTCATCTGTAGAAGAAGGGCCATGACTATTTCCATCTGCCTGGGTTATATCTGTAATGAGAGTGAGAAAGTTAATATCATGAGGTCAGTTCCTACTATGTACCTGGAAGTCACTGTGCTTGACAGCATATGTCCATTTTTCTCATTTAAATATTATAGTTGTTCAAAGAGGGAGAATAACCCTCATTTTATCCACAAAAAAATTAAGGGCCATAAACAATGAGCAACTTAAGCACAATCATGTCATTGGAAAGCAAAGCAGTCAATGCAATAAAATAAATAATAGCTTTTTGTAAAATACAAAGATGATAAATGTAGTCTTATACCTGAAAGGCATTCCATGTAAACCCTTTCTTGCAGAACAAACTAAAAATTTAAATTTAAATGTAAAAACCTTGAATTTGTACTGACAGTTTTAAAATTTTCAAAACTTTTTAGCAATACATATATTCCAAGGAATTCAAATAGGGAATAAAAGATATGCCTTGACTTTTTTTTTTTTTTTTTTTTTTTTTGGTGTGGGGACACCAGTGATTGAACTCTGGGGCATTTAACCACTGAGCCACATCAATGAGTTTTACTTGGTGCCTCGCTGTTGTTGAGGCTGGCTTTGAACTCTCCATCCTCCTGCCACAACTTCCAGAGCTTCTGAGATTACAAGCATGTGCCACCCTACCTGGCTGAGTTGACTTTTTATACAAATTCTCCATTCACTTATGCTTTAAAATATTATTCATGTGGTGAATAATAATATTTTATGTGGTGCTGAGGATTGAACCCAGGACCTTGCACATGCGAGGCGAGCTCTCTACCACTGAGCCATAACCCCAGCACCCAAAACAAGCCCTAGTACTATGCATAATTAGAATAAACTAATAAAAAATGAAACAAAATTTTAAAAAGGTTGGAATTGTACATGCAAGTACACAGTTGACAAATATGCACACAGTAAAAATATATTCCCCCTAAATGCAGCATGAGCCAGGAACCTATTTTAGAAAATGATCAAACAAAATTTCATATTCAGGGTAACCCTATGTGTATTATCTCTCTCTCATTCTCTTTCTCTTTTTTTACCTAATGTCTAACTGCTTCATGATCAACAAACTCAAACTTGTTTAGGTGAATAAAAATGATGAAATAACTCAGAAGTTACACACACACACACACACACACACACACAAACACACACACCACTAATACCCTAAATAGAGAAACAATAAATATAAAGCCTCAGCCCTATTAGGCACTTAAGTATGTTAAATTAGAAGCTGATCTTCAAAACAACAAATACCATACACATATACTGGGATGAATGCAAATTGAGTAATTTTAAAGAAGAGGAACTATTTTTAAAAGCCCTAAAATGAAGAGTAATTACACACATTCAGATTACCATCAAATTTATAGGATTTAGCTTTCAAATGAATTAAGCATTGAGGAAGGCTGGATTTATTTGACAGTTTGTTAAAAAGCTCTTCTGATTGCAATATTTGGGGTTGATATACACGTTTACAAGTCCAACTACTTTGAAAATGAAGTGCTATGAAAAATGTCAAGAGATCAATTTAGTGTAATCATTGCTCTGGACTTAAGCACTGTGGAATGAACTATAGTAAATTATTGAAGTGTCTCATTTTGAAGGGTACATTAAATAGCATTTAATTATATCTGTTCAAAACATGAAAGAATTTTTACTGCAACATCCAAAATATCTAAATTTAGATAGAAAAATCTGTTTGGAACATTTTTGTATGCTCACAGAGATACTGAACATCTCAGAAACTTTCTGAATAAAGATACCATTAACTCTCAAAAGGAATACTTTCTCTTTAGTAGCTTATCTATTGCTAATCTTACCTCTAAGTTCTTATTGACTGTCTGCTCTAATTGTTGACATCTCAAACAATTTCTATTTACTCTTAGTTAGCATGTTGCCTATAGCCCTGTAGGGAGCCCCTTCCAATTCGCACACTTAATTACTTCCATCTCTCCTGGGAAGTGTTACTCTGGCAGAAGGAAGGGGAAAGAGTTTATTACACCATGCCATCAACTAGACAATGATAGTGTACTAGGGATGTGAAAGAAGAAGGCAGAAAAAATGTTAAGAAAAATTATCTGAAACTTGGAAATGTGACACATGAACAATAGCATGTAATTGTAATGCCTTATTATTGTAGAATATCCGATGATTGTCTAAATATCTTGAAGATTATCCTTTTGTCTTATGTGTTGCCTACTATTGATTTAGTAAATATCAATATTTCTTTAAGTTATATGATAACCTGTACATTTTTTTTTGTCAGACCAAATGCAAATTGTTCTGCCCTGTGGAAAAGATACCATCCAGCATTATGGTTTTATTGTCCTGAAACACACCAGTTTTGTATCTAATCGAACAGCTTCCTATAGTCTTACATTCATGTTCAGGTTCATGTGCCCAAATCACCTGTACTATCCTGTTCATTCCTTCACTGATTGATTTAATCACATTTTAGACATGCCCATTCTGAATTCTATGACAGTCATGATGCACTTCTCTCTTGCATGTAGATGAAGCTAAGTGATGTTTTCAGTATTTAAAAAATTAAACTCATGTTATACGCTTACTAATTTGCAATACATTTTGAAAATCTCAAGTTAGGTCATACCATATACAATATTAATATTAGATTTCTTAGCAACATGTTATCATTGTGGATTATCTCCACATTTGATTCCTTTTATTAGTATAGTATGATCAAAAGTCATATATGCACCTCACATTACATAAATCTCACAGTATTATTTTAATCAACTTTGAGAACACAACAGCATACTCAAAATAATTGCTCATAATTTATATGTTTGGTCTACTTTGGATCTATTTCTTCTTATTTCACCTAGAACATATTCTAAGTATAGAAATATCCCATGATTTTCCATATGCGATTATAAATAGTATTAAGTTAAATAAACATTGAATAATAAGTGCCTGTTAATTACCAAACATATGCAAAAAACAAATTTGTTGTGGTCACTTTATTTAAAAAAATTACATCAGAAACTAATCTTCCTGGAATAAATAAACCAAGTGAATTATATGTGATAAAAATTCTATACACATTTTGAGAATTATGAATATTGAGTACTCCATGAAATGGAGTAGCAGTTTGAATTATATGGTATAAATTATATAAAACGAAATTACATATGGAATATACCAAAAGTTATTTCAATATTTTTAATTAGATTAAAAATTAGATTTGAATGTAAACTCCTTAAGATGTCTATACTTTGGAAAAACAGCATTAATATATATTCATTGGGATAGGAATGAAAATAGAAAAAAACTTTGAACAAAGTAACAGGAATTGTTTGATTTAATATGTAATCACTATTATCTTCTATCACTATAACATGCTATCATCTTAAAATCAGTGCCCTAAGACAACACCAAAAAGACACATATGTATGACTATGAAGTCTATTTTAGTATTCATAAGTCCTCCTTAATACAAGAAACAAAGAAGAGTGTGAAATGTAACTGTAATATAACATTAGCAGTTATGAACATTACATCAGATGCATATAATTATTTTTGTAAAACTATGCCGCAGTCCGGCTGCAGCAAAATAACCCGGGGGGTGACAAGCAACTTGTGTACATTGATACAGCAGGAGTGGGAGCCATTTATTGTAGGACAGGAGGGGAATATATACATTCCACACAGCTTATCTTAATTAACATAAACTAGATACAGCAGTCAACCAATAAGGAATCTCCACACTTAATGGCTCCCTGGCTTTACTTCACAAACCACTCCCTCTGGCAAAATGACAGGCGCCATCTTGACTTGTTTACAAACCCTAACAAAACTACAATCATATTTATTTGCCCAGAGTGTTATCAAGTTGATAACAGGAATAACATGCTATTGAATGCATTTAATCCTTTGAAAGAAAATGTGTGCTTTGGCTTTTGAAAAAAGTTCATCATTTTTAACATAGGAAATAATCCATTAAATATATTTGGCTTAAAATATGCTACAGATGGCCCCAAAAGCAAATTATAAAGCCTCAATAATTTGTAGTATCCCATCTTTGGCATTGTTTGCAGACTGCATTTTAAATAAGTCCTTCAGGTGATTGTTAAGAATGCTTGCATTCCATCCTTGTATAATTATATCAAAATGGATTCTTCTGTCATATAAAACTAAAAAAGACATATATATATATATATATATATATATATATATATATATGTGTGTGTGTGTGTGTGTATATATACATACATATATATATATATATATATGTTTGTTTTAATTATATATATATATATGTTTTACTATATATATATATATATATATATATATATATATATATGTTTTAATAATGCTTGGATACTAATGTCTGGAAATTTACTTTAGAACCTGTGGTGTTCAGGCATGTATTAAAAAATATATGAAACAAAGACTGAGTTCAGACTGTGGAATGCTCTGCTAGACCACTCAGAGTGAAGTGTTCATGTCACTTACAAAATTAGCCAGTAGTCAATACTCTGCAAGCAGGTCACGAGAAACAGGTCTCCATACAATAACTATTTGTGGATTAATTATTGCACAAATAATTTCATTTTTATTAGCTATTAATGACTTATTTAATTTCTTTGTATGAGTTCTGCACTTGCATTTCTAAGGATTAAGTAAAAGTATTATAATAAGTTTGTCCAGTTTACATTTTCAAAATTGTTTCTTCTATCATAATTATAAGTATTTACTATTTGTAGGTAGAAGTACAGTTTGGATACTTTGAGATTCAAACATCCATGTTTACTATCTATTTTTTTTGGGGGGGGATTGGTTATTTTTGTTTATCTAAGAATTTCATATAATTAAAAATTATATTTTATGTTTATATCATATAGTGACTATAAATATTATATTTTCAATAGTAACAATGGTTGAAAATGTCAAGTAATCTGGAAAATACAGAAACAGGGATGAATGTTCTGTTTTTATAGCCAAATACATATTCTGGTTGAGCTTTTTCTTCTAAATGCAAAAAGTAAACCTCAAATTTTGAATACATAGAGTTTTCAGAAGAAATGTGCTTACTCTTTAAAATATTAAAATAATTCTATTGCTTTGTATTATGCTATGTTATTATAATACTTGATATTAAGCTACTATTCATGACATCTTTGTTTAAATTTCGTTTGACTTTTTGAAACATGGTTTAAGGAATGCAATTTGTTCTATGTGCTTTATAGGCCATAAAGTGTTTATTTCTTTTTAATATGTGATTATTTTTATGTGCAGTAAAGCATGGGTTGTCAGTTGAATATGTTGAAATGTATAATCTTTAAAGTTTTTATGGAGAATTCTTTGAATAGCACATCTTTCTCTATATATTTTCAACTGACAATCAATAGGAAGTCAAAATTATAGCTACAGTTGGAACCCATGTTCTACTAAAAAGTCTGAAAATAAATTCTGGGGTAAGGTTGCCTGTTTCAGATCATCTCTTGATATAAAAGACTTAACAAAATCATTTTCACTAAAGCTTTGATGATTCTGGCAGTTGAGCCTCTGAGGTAAGCTTAAGACTTATTAATGGAACAAAATGAAAACAATGAAAAGTGAGTTAAACAACCCTGAAAGAAATTAACAATGTGGAAAAGTTAATAAATACTCCCTAACATAGCAATATTTTCCCCTTGAAGTTACTTCTTATTTTAACTTGAAATCTATCACTTTGTTTTTTCCTGATAGAATTTTCTATATAAAATATTTAAAAAATAAAAAAATAAGTAAATCATCCAAAGGCAAATACGAATATTGTACAACATTACTATTATAATATAAATAAACAAAACAAAATATCAAATATAAGGAAGAAATAATTTTTAAAAAATTACATAATTTTGAAAACACCTACTGTGTTCAATAAAATACCTGTGTGAGTAATCTCTAGTTATCATCTTATTGCCAATTGAAAAGACAGGATCATGCCTTTCAGCCTTTAATAAATATTTCATTTTTAAAAAATTAGTTTAATCACCTATCTCTTTTTCTCTGTTTGTGCAATAACAGTAACCAAACATAGAAAATCAAGGTCATTGGATAGCAAGATTTAGGGACAACCAACCATTGAACACAGACCGGGGACATCTGGTTAATTGGTTAATTATAATTAATACTTCACATTATCAAGACATTATACATGCTTCTATGTCACTTTGGTATTTTGAGATGTCACAGCAGTTCCAATACAATAATAAAGTGTCACTGAAGAGCTATAAATTCATAATACCTTCTGTCTGGTTTATCTACTGTATACCATATTAAAGGTGATCAGAGAACACTTTTAAAATGCATTCTGGTGCTGGAATACCTAAGTTCAAACTCAAGATCTACATCTGGCTTCCTACCTGGCTGAGAACAAGTAAAAAAGTCACAGAGTCCTTCAACTTCAATTATTAAATGCATATATAATAGCATGTATTTTGGAAAGTTGGTGTGAATGGTCATTACAAAATCATAATGGCCTGGAGATCACTTTTCTCAGAGTACTAGTTATTATCAAGCAAATCAGATGTACATATAATAGGATACCCATGAGTGGACAGTAAGTCTGTAATGTGATTTCACACCTAAGAATAGCATATTTGGTTTATGTTAGAATAAACACATTAGTTAAGAAAATTTACTAATATATATTGCTTACATATTAATTGTCAAACAAAGAATATTTTACTCAAGAACAGGAACATTGACATTAGAATACTTGGGCTCATATCCTATTCTTATACAGTATGGCCGTGTTGTGTTCAGCATTCAAAAATCTTTAATCTCTGTTTATGTGTATTTAAAATGAACCTCCTCTTGCATACTTGCTGTGAAGTACTTGATATAAAGCAAATATAACAGACTTTGAGCAGAGTGAATATTCAATGAAAGAGAACATCTTTTATTGGTGTTCTTGTTATTATTAATGAATGATTTCATGTAATATTCAAAATGGTTTTAACCTAGAAATTTATGAGTTATTAACAGACTCATTTGGCATATTGAAACATGATCAGAAAGTTAATAGAACCATCACTGACTTGTCATGGTTTGCATCTGTAATGTCTACCAAAGACTTGTGTATTGAAGAGTCAGTCCCCTGTGTAGCAATATTCAGAGGTGGGCCTTTGGGCAAGTGATTCGAACACAAGGACTCTAAATTCATTAATGGATTAATCCATGGATAGATTCATAGAAGGATGATATTATTAGGAGGTGGTGGAAGCTATATGAACTCAGGCCTAGATGGAAGAAATGGGTCACTAAGGGCATGCCTTGGAAGGATATATTTGGTTCTTGTCCTTTTCCACTCTTTCTCTGTCTCTCTCCAGCTACCAGGAGGTGAGCAACAGTGCTCCACCATGCCCTCACCACCATTATGCTCTGCCTCACAAAAGATCCATAGCAATGGAGTCAGCTGAACAGGGAAAGAAACTCCTGAAGCCTTTCTGAAAACTTCCTTAAGTTGTTTTTCTCAAGCATTTTATCACAGTGATGAAAAGTCAAGTAATACATCAGCCAATTGGAATTTAATCTCAAATCTATTTGGCCCCAGAAGAATCCTCATCCCTTTGCAACAACAGATCTAGGGAATCAGAGAGGTGCTGGAGACCTTTTCAATGAGTCTGAAAGATCAAAGATATTTCCATTATACTATATGACATTCCATCACTTTTCACTTTGAAAACGTACACTGGTGTTTCCCTGAGTCTATGGGACAGGCAATATTGCAACAGAGCAAAAGCACAAGAGATATGTGAAATGAGTTGCCTTCATATAATTCAGGTTAAAACAACAACAACAACAAAAAGCATATCTGCAAAAATTTAAACCAATTCCACTCATTTTACTATATTTTTTTGTTCCTGAAATATGGGTATTTTCTTTTTTTTTTTAAAAGAAGAATTTTATTTTATTTTTTTAAAGATAGAGTGAGAGAGGGAGAGAGAGAGAGAGACAGAGAGAGAGAGAGAGAATTTTTAATATTTATTTTTTAGTTCTCGGCCGACACAACATCTTTGTTTGTATGTGGTGCTGAGGATCGAACCCGGGCCACACGCATGCCAGGCAAGCGCGCTACCGCTTGAGCCACATCCCCAGCCCCTGGGTATTTTCTATTAGCATGTTAGCATGTTAATGCACAATGAATTGTTACTTTATGGAAAGTTAATAATGTTTATTACTTCTTTCTTTTAATTTCTGGTATGAAATTAAAATTAAATGATTGATAGATGTAATCCACAAAAACAAAACCTCATTAGGGGCCTCAATAAATTTAAAAGTGTCTGAGATCAACAAGTTAGAAGAACAGGGGACTATGGCATTTTAATTTAAAAATGATACAGATAGCAATATATTTCAATTATTTTTTCCAATCATGTTTTTTTTTAAATTAAAATGAAAGAACAAAGAAAACTCTGGAGTCGGAGAAGATGGCCGCTGCGTACGGGGGTTGCTGAAGTGCTGAGCGTGGTGCTCAAAGCAGCGGCTTTAATAGAGATTTCGCACAGTCTGTTAAAGCTCCTTTCACCGTTAATCTGTAGTGGACCACTTTGCCAAGGAGCAGGAAGAACAAAGAAATCGAAAAAGAGACGCTTGGCTGCTCAGAGCCGCGGGCGCTTTGCTCCCATCTGCTTCCTCTTTCGCTTCGCTCCGGGCGGAGAAGCTGAATGTGTAATCAGCAGTGGATTGTAAGTACCCGAGGCAAAGAAAGCTCAGTGCGCCCCGCCTTTTTTTTTTTTTTTTTTTTTGAATATTTTTTATACAGGGAGAGTTTGTGGATTGGGATTGCTGGCGGGGCTGTGGTTTCTGTGCCGAAAATCCACTCCGCGGGAGCCGCCATTTGCTTTCTGCTTGCTGTCTTGATGGCTCCGTATACACTGTCCGGCAGCCGCACCTAGAGGTTGCAGCTGGGCTGCGTGCCGAGCCCTGTCCTCCGAAGGCTGGACTGCAGCCTCGAGCGTCTCTGTGGCCTGTTCGCCGCTGCACCTTCGGGCAGAGCCTGCTCTGGGGTCGTTCTGCACCCCCCTGCCAGGGGACCCGTGCTCCGGAGGAGGGGGACGGAGAGCCGCGGCGGCAGCCGCTTGGGCCCCTGGGGCCTGGCACCGGGCTGAAGAGCTGCGGAGGCCAGGGCGGCTCTGCTACGGGCGCAGACAAGCGCGGACGCTCGTCAGCGCGGCCCAGAGTTTCATTTCTAGAAATCTGGACTGGAAACAGAAGCAGCAGTTTGTATAATCCCAAGAACTTGCTTATACCAGGAAGCTGTAAGGGCAACATGAATATTACTGAGGAGATGTAACATGGTGGCAGGCGCAGAGAGATCAAGTCTCTGACATCTTCAACTGTGAGGGCATAGGGAGCCGTAAACTGTCTAAATGCTGTTTGCTCAGGATCACTAGGCAATGCTGAGCTGACGTGGATCTGGGGTGTACAGGCTGGGCCCCTCAGAACACACACACAGAGCCCGAATCGGAGGCAATTAAGCTCCGGTTCGCCTGCTTCATGTGACTCAGCACTAACAATCCCGCTGAAATAATTGGCCGGCCCTTAGGAACTTACAGAGGTAAAAGCCAACCGAGCCTTCATAGGCAGTGGCCACAGGACTGAAACGGGGATTGGGAGAGACAGTCAGGACCCACCCGTTGCATTGGTCATCCGGCAAAGGGAACAAACGGTCACCATTTGCATGGGATATCACCATGGCAGAGAAATGGCGTCATGGGCGGAGGAGATAACTGCAGTGAAACCAGCGCGACAGGTGTGTAATCCCCTAGCCATCTCTCTCCACACAGCGGGGGAAACCTTAAGGGCCACTCCCAGCTCTCCTGTGAACACAATAACCAGACCGAGGGAACCAGGAGTGGCGCAGGACTCGCGGCGCGGAACTCCCGGCTACCGCTCCCACCAGTGCTGACAACTGAGGTCTCTTGCACCAGCTACCGGGGGCGTGGCTACAGGAGGGCAAGCAAATTCGCTGGGGGATCTCAGCCCCAAGCTCTACAAACTTAGGGTCTGAGGGAGGCAAACAGGGAGAGTGAGCCCAGGTGTTCATGAAAACAGGGCTCCCAGGAGCAGCAGACCTGGCGTGTAGACAATATTGTGGTGAGCGCCACAGGTGAGCACGGCCTGGCTTGAGGAAACACAAGACAAGGCCCTAGACACTCAGGATTGGAGACCCGCCCAGTCTAGGAGAAAGAGCTGCTGCACAGTGAATGGTTCCCACCTATTGACAGGAGAAGCTTGGCCCAGTGGGCACAGCTCCACCTACTGGAAGAGAAGTCAATAGAACTCTAGGACTGCATTTATTATTATTATTATTATCATTTTTTTTTCTTTTCTTTTTCTTTTTTTTTCTTTCTTCTTTTTCTTTCATTTTCAATTTTTATTTGTTGTTGTTCTTTAATTTTTTTTTCAATGTTTCTATTTTTTTTAATTTTTTTATTTTATTATTATTTTTTTTTAATTTTAATTTTCATTTTTTATTATCACTATTATTTTTGTTAAAATTTTTTTTTCCGTCTTTTCTTTCTTTCTTTATTATCTAATCTTTGTTATTCTTGTTTCTTTTGTCTTTTCATTTCTTTTCAATCTTCTTATTCCCCCTTCCTTGAATTCTACCTGCCTACTCTCATTCTCTTTAGTGACTTCTTCCCTTCCCTTCTAATATCTTTCCTCTCAAGCATCAAATAAATCTATAAGAGTAAACAGTAACTCAGCAGTCAAACAGAACAAGAAGTAACATGAGCAGCATAAAAAAGCAAGGAAGAAAAGCAGTACAAACAATGAAGGACAGCCTAAATATTCAGGAGGACCTAGAGTCAGCAGAAAAATGGTCATATAAAGAACTCAAGGAATACCTTAGACAGATGGAATGGAACCTTAAAGAAGATACGAGACAGCAAATCCAAACAGTGAAAGAACACTTTGAAAATGAATTACATAGACAGATAAAAGAAGAAGTTAAGCATCTTTATCAGGAGATTGAGATTATAAAAAAAAACCAAACAATAATTCTAGAAATGAAGGAAACGATAAACCAAATTAAAAACTCAATTGAGAGTATCACTAACAGAGTGGAGCAAGTAGAAGCCAGAACATCAGATAATGAAGACAAAATATATCATCTTGAAAAGAGCCTAGCCAACTCAGAAAGGCTGGTTAAAAACCACGAGAAAAACATCCAAGAGATATGGGATAACATAAAGAAACCAAACCTACGAGTCATCGGGATAGAAGAAGGTACAGAGATTCAAACCAAGGGAATGAGTAACCTGCTGAAAGAAATAATTACAGAAAAATTTCCAGAAATAAAAAAGGAAACGGATATACAAATTGTAGATGCATACAGGACACCGAGCACACAAAATCACAGTAGACCAACGCCAAGACACATTGTTATGAAGATATCCAATATACAGAACAAAGAGAAAATACTAAAAGCTACAAGAGAAAGGAGGCAGATTACATTCAGGGGTAAACCAATAAGGTTAACAACGGATTTTTCATCACAGACGCTGAAAGCGAGAAGATCCTGGAACAACGTATTTCAAACACTGAAAGACAATGGATGCCAACCAAGAATTCTGTATCCAGCAAAATTAAGCTTCAGGTACGATAACGAAATAAAAATCTTTCATGATAAACAAAAGCTAAAAGAATTTGCAGCCAGAAAACCAGCATTGCAAAGCATCTTGAGCAAAACACTACACGAGGAAGAAATGAAAAACAATAACCAAAACCATCAGTGGGAAGTGCCTCTATAAAGACAGAGGGCGGGGGGAAAGCTAACCATGGAGAAACAAACTAAATTAAAAAAAAAAAAAAAAAGAAGATAAATAATCAAACATGGCTGGAAGTACAAACCATATATCAATAGTAACTCTAAACATTAATGGCTTAAACTCTCCAATAAAGCGACATAGGCTGGTAACATGGATTAAAAAAACAAATCCAACAATATGCTGCCTCCAGGAGACACATCTGATTGGAAAAGACATACACAGGCTGAAGGTGAAAGGTTGGGAAAAAATATACCATGCACACGGTCCTCGTAAGCAAGCAGGGGTGGCCATCCTCATATCGAATAAAATTGACTTCAAGACTAAATTAATCAAAAGGGATAAGGAAGGACATTATATACTGTTAAAAGGAACCATTTACCAACAAGACATAACAATTATCAATATTTATGCACCAAATAATGGTGCTGCGACGTTCATAAAACAAATTCTCCTCAAGTTCAAGAATCAAATAGACCACAACACAATAATTATGGGTGACTTCAACACACCTCTCTCACAATTGGACATATCCTCCAAACAAAAGCTGAATAAAGAAACTATAGAACTCAATATCACAATCAACAACCTAGACTTAACTGACATATATAGAATATATCAACCATCATCAAGTGGATATACTTTTTTCTCAGCAGCACATGGATCCTCCTCAAAAATAGACCATATATTATGCCATAGGGCAACCCTCAGTAAATATACAGGGGTGGAGATAATACCATGCATTTTATCTGATCATAATGGAATGAAACTGGAAATCAATGATAAAAGACGGAAGGAAAAATCCTACATCACATGGAAAATGAACAATATGTTACTGAATGATCAATGGGTTACAGAAGACATAAAGGAAGAAATCAAAAAATTCTTAGAGATAAATGAAAATACAGACACAACATATCGGAATCTATGGGACACAATGAAAGCAGTTTTAAGAGGGAAATTCATCGCTTGGAGGTCATTCCTCAAAAAAAGGAAAAACCAATAAATAAATGAGCTCACACTTCATCTCAAAGCCCTAGAAAAGGAAGAGCAAAACAACAGCAAATGTAGCAGAAGGCAAGAAATAATTAAAATCAGAGCGGAAATCAATGAAATTGAAACAAAAGAAACTATTGAAAAAATTAACAAAACTAAAAGTTGGTTCTTTGAAAAAATAAATAAGATCGACAGACCCTTAGCCATGCTAACGAAGAGAAGAAGAGAGAGAACTCAAATCACTAACATACGGGATGAAAAAGGCAATATCACAACAGACACTACAGAAATACAGAAGACAATTAGAAATTATTTTGAAAACCTATATTCCAATAAAATAGAAGATAGTGAAGACATTGATAAATTCCTTAAGTCATATGATTTGCCCAGACTGAGTCAGGAGGATACTCACAACTTAAACAGACCAATAACAATAGATGAAATAGAAGAAGCAATCAAAAGACTTCCAACCAAGAAAAGCCCAGGACCGGATGGGTATACAGCGGAGTTTTACAAAACCTTTAAGGAAGAATTAATACCAATACTTTTCAAGTTATTTCAGGAAATAGAAAAAGAAGGAGCTCTGCCAAATTCATTCTATGAGGCCAACATCACCCTGATTCCGAAACCAGACAAAGACACCTCAAAGAAAGAAAACTACAGACCAATATCTCTGATGAACATAGATGCAAAAATCCTCAATAAAATTCTGGCGAACCGGATACAAAGGCACATCAAAAAAATTGTGCACCATGATCAAGTTGGATTCATCCCTGGGATGCAAGGATGGTTCAATATACGGAAATCAATAAATGTTATTCACCACATCAATAGACTTAAAAATAAGAACCATATGATCATCTCAATAGACGCAGAAAAAGCATTCGACAAAGTACAGCATCCCTTTATGTTCAAAACATTAGAAAAACTAGGGATAACAGGAACTTACCTCGACATTGTAAAAGCTATCTATGCTAAGCCTCAGGCTAGCATCATTCTCAATGGAGAAAAATTGAAGGCATTCCCCCTAAAATCTGGAACAAGACAGGGATGCCCTCTATCACCACTTCTATTCAATATAGTTCTCGAAACACTGGCCAGAGCAATTAGACAGACGAAAGAAATTAAAGGCATAAAAATAGGAAAGGAAGAACTTAAATTATCACTATTTGCAGATGACATGATTCTATACCTAGAAGACCCAAAAGGGTCTACAAAAAAACTACTAGAACTAATAAATGAATTCAGCAAAGTGGCAGGATATAAAATCAACACGCATAAATCAAAGGCATTTCTGTATATCAGCGACAAAACTTCTGAAACGGAAATGAGGAAAAACACTCCATTCACAATATCCTCAAAAAAAATAAAATACTTGGGAATCAACCTAACAAGAGAGGTGAAAGATTTATATAATGAAAACTACAAAACCCTAAAAAGAGAAGTAGAAGAAGATCTTAGAAGATGGAAAAATATACCCTGTTCATGGATAGGCAGAACTAACATCATCAAAATGGCGATATTACCAAAAGTTCTCTATAGGTTTAATGCAATGCCAATCAAAATCCCAACGGCATTTCTTGTAGAAATGGATAAAGCAATCATGAAATTCATATGGAAAAATAAAAGACCCAGAATAGCAAAAGCAATTCTAAGCAGGAAGTGTGAATCAGGCGGTATAGCGATACCAGACTTAAAACTATATTACAGAGCAATAGTAACAAAAACAGCATGGTACTGGTACCAAAACAGGAGGGTGGACCAATGGTACAGAATAGAGGACACAGAGACTAATCCACAAAGCTACAACTATCTTATATTTGATAAAGGAGCTAAAAGCATGCAATGGAGGGAGGATAGCATCTTCAACAAATGGTGCTGGGAAAACTGGAAATCCATATGCAACAAAATGAAACTGAATCCCCTCCTCTCGCCATGCACAAAAGTTAACTCAAAGTGGATCAAGGAGCTAGATATCAAATCAGAGACTCTGCGTCTGATAGAAGAAAAAGTTGGCTCCGATCTACATATTGTAGGGTCGGGCTCCAAATTCCTTAATAGGACACCCATAGCACAAAAGTTGATAACAAAAATCAACAAATGGGACTTACTTAAACTGAAAAGTTTTCTCTCAGCAAGAGAAACAATAAAAGAGGTAAATAGGGAGCCTACATCATGGGAACAAATTTTTACTCCTCACACTTCAGATAGAGCCCTAATATCCAGAGTATACAAAGAACTCAAAAAATTAAACAATAAGAAAACAAATAACCCAATCAACAAATGGGCCAAAGACCTGAACAGACACTTCTCAGAGGAGGACATACAATCAATCAACAAGTACATGAAAAAATGCTCACCATCTCTAGCAGTCAGAGAAATGCAAATCAAAACCACCCTAAGATACCATCTCACTCCAGTAAGATTGGCAGCCATTATGAAGTCAAACAACAACAAGTGCTGGAGAGGATGTGGGGAAAAGGGTACTCTTGTACATTGCTGGTGGGACTGCAAACTGGTGCGGCCAATCTGGAAAACAGTATGGAGACTCCTGGGAAAGCTGGGAATGGAACCACCATTTGACCCAGCTATTGCCCTTCTTGGACTTTTCCCTGAAGACCTTAAAAGAGCGTACTACAGGGATACTGCTACATCGATGTTCATAGCAGCACAATTCACAATTGCTAGACTGTGGAACCAACCCAGATGCCCTTCAATAGATGAATGGATAAAAAAAATGTGGCATTTATACACCATGGAGTATTACGCAGCACTAAAAAATGACAAAATCATAGAATTTGCAGGGAAATGGATGGCACTAGAGCAGATTATGCTTAGTGAAGCTAGCCAATCCCTAAAAAACAAATACCAAATGTCTTCTTTGATATAAGGAGAGCAACTAAGAACAGAGCAGGGAGGAAGAGCAGGAAGAAAAGATTAACATTAAACAGATACATGAGGTGGGATGGAAAGGGAGAGAAAAGGGAAATTGCATGGTAATGGAGGGAGACCCTCATTGTTATACAAAATTACATATAAGAGGTTGTGAGGGGAATGGGAAAATAAACAAGGAGAGATATGAATTACAGTGGATGGGGTAGAGAGAGAAGATGGGAGGGGAGGGAGGGGGGATGGTAGAGGATAGGAAAGGTAGCAGAATACAACAGTTACTAATAGGGCATTATGTAAAAATGTGGATGTGTAACCGATGTGATTCTGCAATCTGTATTTGGGGTAAAATTGGGAGTTCATAACCAACTTGAATCTAATGTATGAAATATGATATGTGAAGAGCTTTATAATGTTTTGAACAACCAATAAAAAAAAATTAAAAATAAATAAATAAATAAAAAGAAAATAAAATTTTGACATTTGCAGGTAAATAGATGGAGTTGGAGAATATCATGCTAAGTGAAGTAAACCAATCCCCAAAAAACAAAGGCCAGATGTTTTCTCTAATAGGAGGAGGGGCATAGGCTGAATGGAGAAATTTCGGATTGGGCAAAGGGGAGGGAGGAGAGGGGAGAGGACATGGAGTAGGAAAGATGGTGGAATGAGATGGACATTATTACCCTAGGTACATGTACGATTGCACAAATGGTATGACTCTACTTTGTGTACAATCAGAGAAGTGAAACATTGTGCTCCATTTGTGTACTATGAATCCAAGTTTATTCTGCTGTCATGTATAACTAATTAGAAGAACAAATAAACAAATAATTTATAGATTTAAAAAAAAAAATGAAAGAACAACAACAACAACAACAACAACAAACAAATCCTAACCCATATACCTTGAGGTATCTGTTCCCTCAATTTTCATTACCTATGACTGGGCCAGAGTGGGAATTTGAATCAAGCTGGCTAATCATAGTCTTTTCTGGAAATCTACACCTTAGATTCCAATGAAGAAAAAAACATTAGATGACTGTTAATATTTAAAATAAAATTTCCCCTATTATATAGTTTAGCATTGGTGACTTGGTAAGTCAAGCCAGAAGCAAGCCAAAATTATATAGGAGTATAGATTGCATGAATAAGCAAAGTAGGCAGGAAAGAAAAAGAGAGAAAAAGACATGAGACAAATATTTCAATCACCAAGTAGGAAGAAGCAACCTCAATTTCTGACATATATTTCTAGTCTCCAAGAGTCAATTAAAGTTTATTCCCTGATTAAAAACTTTCTAGAGAATTCTGTTTCTTCCAAATGCTTTAGAAATGTGTGTTACTCTAGAATATATCTATTTTCATGGAAATAAAATATTCCTAGAGCAGGGTTTGTGCATGTGTGTGTGAGTGTGTGTGTGTGTGCATGTGTGTGTGTGTGTGTGTACTGGGAATTGTATTCAGGGGTGCTCTACTAATAAGCTACCTCCTCAGTTCTTTTATTTTATTTTGTTTTGGAGAAGATAATGCGAAGTGAAGTTAGCCAAACCTGAAAAAACAAATGCCAATTGTTTTCTCTGATATAAGGAGGATAATGCATAGTGGGGTAGGGAGGGGGGAGGGAGGGAAAGGGAGGAGGAAGGGGATTAGCAAGGATGGTGAAATGTGATGGACATCATTATTCAAAGTATAAAGACACGAACTGGGTGTCAACCTACTTTATATACAAACAGAGATATGAAAAATTGTGGTATGTATGTGTAATAAGAATTGTAACTCAAAAAAAAGACAAAGTACATGTATAAAGACATGAATTGGCACGAACATACTTTATACAGAAAGATATGAAAAATTGTGCTCTATACAATTCCCAGTACACACACAGACACACACACACACATTACAATAAGAATTGTAATGTGGTTGTGTATTTTAAAAAATAAAATCAATAAAAAAATGTTGGCATAAAATATAATAATAATAAAATAGTGTCATATTAAGTTTCCCAAACTGGCCTCCTGCCACAGCCTCCTGTGCAGCTGGGATTTGCATGTACCACTTCATTCTATTTATATATTAATTTTTAAAAATGTACTTCAGTGATATTTATAAAATGAAAGGACATAGTCATCATCAGCTCAGAAATTATATATTTCTAGTAGTCTCACAATGTCTTACACATTCCCTTTAATTCACTTGCTTTCTACAAAAGGAATAGAAACACTGTTCTACTTACTTTATGTATCTTCATAGATTAACATAGCTATATATGAATTGGAAATAATGAACTCATATGATATGTAATTCTGGTGCATGGCTTCTGTTACTTGATATTATTATGTCTACGAGATTTATCCATTATACAGGGAATGCAATAGTTGATCTTCCCATAGCTATATAAAATTGCATTGATGTGTGTGCCAATATTTGTTTATGCAAAAAACTCTTCATGCATTGAATTGTAAACAGTTTTGCGCTACAATGAAAAATGTCTCTATAAATATTTATGTATTTGTCTTTGCATGCACACATTATATATACACATCTTTTTTGAGTGGGAAACACTGCACAGAAATAAAAAATATTACCATATTTCCAGTTTGTAATGACTGTTCTTCTTTTTCACATTGTTTTTTAAGAACTCTTTATATATCCTGAATTGATTGTTTAGCAATATCTCTCTATTGATATAGATATGTATCTCCTATAGTTTATTTTCCTCTGTTCTCATGATGTGTTTTATAAACAGAATTATTATTGTTAAATTAGTCCATTTTATTAACATTTAATACAATGGTTAGTGATTTCTGTGTTTCTCCCACAACCAAAATAATGGTAATATTCTCATGTATTTTCTTCATACCTGTGTTGTGTAATATTCACTTTAGATCTACAATTCATTTAGAACTTAACTTTCTTGTATGTTATGAGGTGAGGGTTCAGTTCAGTTTTGTTTTGGTGGATTGAATGTTCAACTGAGTTAAAATCATTATTCAGCAGTCTGGGCTTACCCTTATTGCAGGGTGTGAGCACCACCTGATTCATAAGTCAATGGCAACAAAAGTGAAGGTGGATTCCAGTTTCTTCCTTCTATTCCAATGTTCTGTTAGTCTATTCTTGGCTCCAAGAATCCTATGTAGCAGGATTCTCATATATCTTACATTAGATTTATTACCAAATGCAGAATTATTTGTGATATTTATATAAATGCTTTTTAATTTTAAATTTCTAATTTGGGGACAGTACAGAAATAAAAAAAATACAATCTTGTGTTTTAGCCTCCCACACGAATAATTGTTAAAATTATTTATGAATTTTAATGATCATCGGTACATCCTTTTGTGTTGTTTATGTCCATAGTCATTCTGCCTTTGATAATACTTTTTTATTTCATCTTTGCCAATCTTTACACTGACAATTTCTATTTGTTCTTGATTTCTAAAGGGATGTTATTATATTTTACCAATATATTTGCTTTCAAAATCCTCCACTCCTTGGTTTATACCCTAAGGACTTAAAATCAGCATACTGAAGTGACGCAGCCATATCAATGTGTATGGTAGCTCAATTCACCTTGGATTAATTAATGGACTAACCTAGATTCCCATCAACAAATAAATGGATAAAGAAAATGTGGTATACATACACAATGGAATATTACTAAGCCTTAAAGGAGAATGAAATTATGGCATTTGCAGGTAAATGAATGGAGTTGGAGAATATCAAGCTAAGTGAAATAAGCCAGTCCCCAAAAAACAAACACCAAATGTTTTCTCTGGTATGTAGATGCTGATCCATAATGGAGCAGGGTAGGGAAGACTGGAAGAAATTTGGATTGGGTAGAGGGGAGTGAAGAGAGTGGAAAGAATGTATGGGTGGGAACGATGGTGGATGAGATGGACATTATTACCCTGTGTACCTGTATGATTGCACAAATGGTGTGGCTCTGCCTTTTGTACAGCCAGAGAAATAAGAAGTTGTGCTCCATTTGTGTACAATGAGTTGAAATGCATTCTGCTGTCATGTATAACTAATTAGAACAAATTAAAAAGACAATGCTCTTAAATATCTAGCTTTTATTTTTACTATTTTTAATATTTTCTTCACCTATTGGGAAAAAATCAATTTTCCTTTATGTCTTATAAAAAAATAAAATTTATTAAGTTTTAAACTTAAGCAACCATGTTTCTGAAATTAAGTCAACTTTCTTATTTTATATATTGCTTGTTTCATAGTGCTCATGTTTTTAGAAATTTTGAATTCATGATCAAGGGAAACACTGGCTTATGATTTTGTATTTTTGGAATATCACTTGAGCTCAGCACACTATATTCCTGTTTTCTGCTCTCCATAAGAATATGTCTTAAAATGCTTTTATTTCAAATTTAATTATTTGGAAGAATTCATGAGTGACAACACCAGGTCTTGGGTTTTCATTATAGAAAGGTTTTCATAGTATCTGATTTTTAAAATCAAAGTGTCTTTAGTAGAACATGGGATCTAAGAATTTATATTGATTTTTAAAGGACCTTAATACATTACGTGACCACACCAAAAAGTTGGGCGTGATTTGTTTTTAAAATGCACATATGAAACATACTATCACATAATAGGGAACCATAAACAGATTGAGTCCAAAATGGTGTCTTTGAACCAGAAGAGCATTGAAAGTGGTATTAGTTAAATATGTGGATATTTAAAAAAGATAAAACCAAAGTTGCAATGCAAAATGTGGTTGTTAATGAGAAATGGTGAATTGGCTACCATCTAAGAGTATTCAAAGGATTAATTTCTGCTGCGAAAATTTAACATAAACTTGGTTGCTGGCTACAACATGGATATACTATTTTATACTTCTGGAGCTTAGAAGTTGGAAATGATGTTAGAGTCATTATGTTGGCAGAGCCATGCTCCTCTGAAGGCTCCAGGGAGAATCTGTTTCCTCACCACTTCCAACTTCTAGATGCATTCTGCCTTTCTGGGTGCATGGTCCCCTCCCTCATCTGAAAGCTCATTATTTCTCTATCTACTATAACACCTCCTCTGACTCTAATTTTCCTTCTTCCCTCTTATGCCAACTCTTACTATTACACTCTGCCTATCTACATAACAAGGATAATCTTCCCATCTCAGGATCTTTAATCACACCTATGTAGTGCATTTTTCAGGTAATGTACTTATAATTTCCAAGGATTAGGAATTATACATCTTTTTTTGTGGGGTGGGGGGGAGGAGGGAGGAGGCATTATTCAGTCTGCCATAATGATCCTGTTAAATATATAACCATCTAGTGACTAAGTTCAGTACAGAGATGTTTAGTTTGTTGAGAGATGGTATAGTTTTGATACTACACATAATACATGACCATCTCACACTAAACAAACTCAGGATAGCATTAGTCTAGAATATAATTTTTATATTAAATGTAATGCAGATTAGAATATTTTCCTAGAATAACCACTGCAGTATTCTTTATAGATAGAATTATGTAGAAAATTAATTACAAGCTCTAGTTTCTGAGTATAGAATCAGAAAAGAATGAAGTTTTATTTCCATAACAGAAAACTTTACCATTAATTGTTGAACTGTTAATTATCACAAAATTATAAGCCACTTTTAATAAAACTACAATATTCAGGATTTGTTATGCAATGTTTCTTTTTCCTTGTGAACTTCTGCATTTTACTGTCATTGATTTTGGGATCTGCTTTCTCTATCACTCTATTTACTCATCCCCTTTTCATACAACCCAGTTTTCAGTAGGGTTGCATGTATTAAACAAAGAAACTTTCTAACCCTGAGAGTGATAGCATGTCTCCTTTGTGAAATATGTGCTGATTTTATAGTTTCACTTTCTAAAGGCAGTATAATTTCATTTATTTCAGAATTCTTGGCTGGAGTGGCAGGGGAGTGGGAGTAGGTTTGATCCATAAATGGGAAATTTTATTGAATCAAAGGTTCATGAGAAAGAATATGGTGCTCTTACTTTCTTTTGAAAATCAGTTGTGGGAGCTAGAGCCATTAAATCAGAATGAGTGTTGGTTTAATAATAAGTCCAAAAATGAACAATGATCTCATGAAAAAAAATAACTTTTGAATCAATTTAAGTAAAAACTCAGAAAACAAAACAGTCTCAAATTGATCATACTTCCCTTAGGAGATAATGAGCTCCCTGTGACTTAAACATTAACTGGATTATATTTGGCACAGGTTAATAGATTGGTGTCAGGTCTATCTCATCCTTGAATTTCTCCCAAAGCCCAGTTAATCTACTTTCAGAATATAAATATCAGCTTTGCATAGTTAAAAAATTTCCAGCCTAAGCAGAACTGATTTCCCTGTTTTACTTAAGCTTGCTTTCTAAATGACTGACACATTCCACTGACCAAGAAAAGAGATAGTAGAGGATAGGAAAGGTAACAGAATACAACAGTTACTAATATGGCATTATGTAAAAATGTGGATGTGTAACCGATGTGATTCTGCAATCTGTATTTGGGGTAAAAATGGGAGTTCATAACCCACTTGAATCTAATGTATGAAATATGTCAAGAGCTTTGTAATGTTTTGAACAACCAATAAAAAAAAAGAAAAGAGAATGTGATCATATACTCCATTTTCAAAATCATTAGGAACAAAGTAAGAAAGAGTGACTGTTAGAGGAAACAAAGATAAAATGAGGAGTTGATGCTGATGAGATTCCTTAAAAGATATTGTCTAGCTTACATTAGTAGTCTTAATGAAACCAGTATTCTTTTGGCTGCATTTGTTATGATTTGCATATAAGGTGTCCCCCAAAAGCTCATGTGTAGGACAATGCAAGAAGGTTTAGAGCAGAAATGATTGAGTTATGAGAGCCCTAGCCAAACCAGTGAATTAATCCCTTGATAGGATTGAGTGATACTGAAGGTGGATAGGGTTTAGTTAGAGGAGGCAGGTCATCGGGGATGTGCCTCTGGGGTATGTATTTTGTATCTGATAAGTGCAGATCTCTCCCTGTGCTTCCTGATCACCATGTAAGCCACTTCCCTGCATCACACTCTTCCACCATGATGGTCTACCTCACCTGGAGTCCCCCAGGAATGGGGCCGGCTGTCTAGAAACTCAGACCTCTGAAACCATGAGCCCTCAAATAATCTTTCCTTCTCTATAATTGTTCTGCTCAAGTCTTTTAGTCACAGCGGCATAAAAGGTGACTAGAGCAGCATTTCTAGCTAATTTCTCTGTGCTCATAGTCCTAGCACTTTGTGTGAGTAGTAATTAGATGGATATCAGAAATAAAAAAAAAAAAAAGGTAAAATAAAATCTAGATTTAAATTGTAAATTTAAAACAATGTTAGTTAAGGTTAGAAATAAATAAGGATTTGCTTTATTCAAAAGAAACATTAAAATGCACCACCTCCTTATCTAAAATAACCATAATGGTAGAATTCAACTTGCTTGTGAATAGAAATAACATGGGACCATCTTTGAAGTTTACTAACTTATGTCACTTTACCTTCAGTAGGGAAATTAATGCAGATCTATATAATACATAATACTTTTTGTTATAGTGAGATAATTAATAATAATAAAATTTATTTTTAATTTTTCAATCTGTTATAAGCACACAAGCATTTACCTAAGGCACAGTCCTTATTAGACTACCACCCCTAAAATTATCAATTGTCTAAAATTTTTATTGCTAGAATTAGTTGTTTAAGCTAATAAATAGTCTCCAGTGATGTTTGATTCTCATATGAGAGACTCTGTTATTTATGTGCCTATGTGGTCCTCAGACACTGGGTACTAAACAACCTGTAACCATTGTGTATGGGGTATAAATTTTGTGATGTGACTTCAAGGAAACTTTCAATTTGCCTTCTTTTGGGTTGTTCACTCTGGTAGAAGATAGCTGTCACATCTTAAAGGTACTTAAGTAGCCCTAGATAGAAACTGAGACTTCCTGACAACCACAAACAGTATGTGAGTGAGTTTGACTTCAAGACCCAGTGAAGATTTTAGAAGCCTGAACTTCCTGCCATATTTCCTGACAATGAGCTTGCAAGAGACCCTGAGCCACCAGCTGTCATGGTGCATGCTTCTAATCCCCACGACTCTGGAGACAGAGGCAGGACTGCAAGTTGGAGATTAACCTCAGCAACTTAGAGAGGTCCTAAGCAACTTAGCAAGCCACTATCTCAAAATAAAAATAAATAAATTTTAAAAGCTGGGGATGTGGCTCAATGGTTAAGTGGTTAAGTGTCCTTGGATTTGATCACCAGTGATATATATATATATATATATATATATATATATATATATATATATATATATATATATAAAATTCAGTTAAGCTGCTCCTGATATGTTTTAGAGTAAATGTTTACAAGTGCAGCTGTCTGATGTGTCCTGTTAAATATAATATGTTGAAACTTAATGACCAATGTGATGATTTTAGGAGGGGGCAAGGTTATTTTGTCATGGGGGTTGAGACCTTATGCTTGAGTTAGTACCTTTTACAAAAGAAGCCTCAGAGAGGAAAGTATACTTGGCCCTTCTGTTACATAAGACTCTGCTAGAAGGTGCTGTCTAAGGATGAGAAAGGGAGCCCTCCCCAACACTATCCATCAGTATCTTGATTATAGACTTGCCATTCTCCAGAACTGTGAGAAATAAATTTCTGTTGTATATAAGCTACTCAGTTCATTATATTTTTTAGAGCAACCTGAGCAGAGTAGGACATGTAGAAATAGTAAACTGATAGAATATAAATATATGTTTGTGTCAATAAATATTTGTATAAATTATGTTAATCCTAATGCTAAAATAAGTATCATAGAAAAAAGTCTTCCCTTATAGCCTTTGCTTGTATACAAACTAATCCTAGGCATACCAAATTATAGAATCAATCCACAGTGGGAGTCAAAAGGACAGGCCAAATCACATTCAGAGTCCCTTATGCTGGCTCAATTTAATAATAATTTTAAAAAACATGCTTAGTTTTAAGCAGAAGTGGATTATACACATGCACACGTGCACACACACAATTTAAGAATAATGTCATAGCAGATTCAATGAAAAATTGGAAAAGAGACAACAATAATGGAAGTTCAATCTTGTTTAGTCTTACTGATTGGTAGAGAGACTATTTATTTAAGGAAGATTTTCTGAAGTTAATGTGATCTTCCAATACATGTTGGTGGTTGTTTTCTTCAGTTAAATTCTGCTAGAAAGTAATTATTGTTAAAATATGGTAGAGAATGATTTCCAGTGGAAAACACATTTAGTCTCTTTTGGCATTTTACTGATTGCCTCATATTATAAAACCTTAAACTGCTCTAATAAGGGAGAGAGGTGAGAGAAAAAAAAAAGTTTTGTTTTGTTGTGTCAGTAACTTTATTCATGAACCTTCGGTATTGATTTGCATATATCTGTATTCTTTGTATTTAAAAATATTTATTTTAATATAGATGATTGTATTTATTTTAAAGTAAGAAATTTTACATTTATGTTATAAAAACGAGATGCAAGTGAAACTTAATCATCTTAAAACAGAATAATAATCATGAATTACTGGAAGGATTTCACAGACATTTTTAAATTGGATTTTATTGTTACTAACTTCCTCATTGAAGCTGAAGATTGTCAGATTTGAGTTATGGGCATGATTTTTAAGAGTAAAATAACAACTTGTAATTTGGATTCACTTACAAAAGTTATGTTTTCATACAAAAACTTTTGTCTGAAAAATACAGTAGATACTTTAATGCTATATAAATATTTAATGACATTTAATATGAAAAATGACATGTTAAATAATTGGCATATTAAGAAAATTAAAAATCATCATTTCACTGAGATTAAATAATTGACTGGCCACCTCCAAATTCTGATGGATTAAAAAATATAACTTGTGTTTTTAATTATTAAAATATACACATGCTTAAATTTTCACAATAGTAACTCATTCATTTGGTTTTCTATAAATATACCTTTCATTATTAGAGGAAATGAGAAACCATATATGTATTACAAGCTGGAAAAAAAATCATTGTAATTTTTGTGTGGCTCTACAGATTTTCCAGGTGAATTCCCATTTATCTCTACAACTGTTTTTACAAGCATTTGGGGGTTAAAGAGTCAGTAACATTTGACCCCTCAACATCTATCTTCTTTCAGACTTGTCCAATATTAGTGAACAGCAAAGAGTAATCTATCACTGTGTCACACTTGCCTGAAAAATTTCTTAGGGGCTCAAGAAGAGTGATGAGGTTAGTCTTTAAGCTCTAAAAGTTCTGGAAGGTGAATTTTTCTTTTTCATATACATAAACAGATACTTTCATCACTGGTTAAGAGTTGCGTATGAATCTTTGTTCTCAATCATCAACATTTAGCATTAAGTAACCTACTGAATACCCCTATTTTAAGGGAATCTTGGATCACAATAGTCTCAGAAAAATCAATCTCTGTAGAAGATACTTCAGTCTAATCCTACTTTATGTTCACTGCTACTGTGGAGGTATGTGGTTCATCTTGTCGGCAATATCCAGCAGAAGTTTATGATCATCATGCTGATGACAGAATAGAACCCAGACATTCTTTGAAAAGGAATTTTATGCTGTAGATAGATTTTTGTTGGAATGTCTTGAAATCTGGTATGGGCTCCACAATTTTTTTTTAAAGGAGTCTAAGAAGAAGCCATAAATACTGAGTTGATCTTTTGTAAGGCTGTAAATTTTATAAAGGAATAGCTTTTCTGAGTGAAGCTTTGGGCATTCTTGTATCTGTCTTTGCTCTAAAACCCTGATTCTTAAAGATCAAGGGGCCTGAGAGTTAAAAATGGCACAGCTCTAAACCTCCCAGCAGTTCCAAATGACCCAGCAATTTCACATCCAGGCACTGATCCAGAGACATGAATACTCCATTTCACAAAAATACCTGAATACAGGTGTTGAGAGCAGGGTTATTTGTTGCATAATGAATCTGGAAACCATTTGAATGTCTTTCCACTTTTGCTTAACCAAACCACGCACGGTACATTTGAACCAGGGAAAACTGCTTTGTAATAAGAAAGTAGGAGTATGATAGACAAACAGGACATTTGCATGAATCTCCAGGAAATTACACTGAATGAACCAAAGTCAAACTCAAAGATTTACACTTATACTCTATTTGATTCCATTTATATAATATTAATGAAATGACAAAAATATGAGAGGAGATGAAGAACAGTAGTTTCCAGGAATCAGGGAAGTTTGAGATGAAGGTAAGCATGGATATGAAACAGAAACAGGAAGCTTCCACATAGGGAAGAAATCTTTTTTGTATCTTGACTGTGGTGATGGATCTATGAAAATAACATGTAGTAGACTGAGAAAATGTCCCCAAATGATTTATATGCTCCAGTCCATAAAACTTCTAAATGTTACACTACTTAGAGAGAAAAAAAAATGGCCTTTGCAGATATCTTTAATTATATTAAAACGAAGAGATCACCATGAGTTCTTTGGTTGAATCCTAAACTATTACAGATGATCTTATAAAAGGGATGTAGGGGGAGATAGCACACAGAAAAGATGAGGCACATGATCATGGAGGCAGAGATTGGCATGAAATGATGTCAGAAACCAAAAAGTCACAGAACATATTCTCCCCTATATTAAAATTAGGAACTATAATTCCTTAAATGAAATGATGAAGTAAAGGTATTAGAAAATAGATTTGCTTTATAGGCATATGGCAGATTATTCATTTATGAAGAGTTCATTAAAATAATTAAAAATAAACAAAAAAGAAATGGGAAAAATGTTTAAACACAGTAACCTCATATGTGAATATATTCTGAACGATCAATAAACATAAGTAAAAATAATTAAATTCATTAGACACCAGGAAAATGTGAGTAAAAAACACAATGCATAATACACACACACACACACACACATATGTATACATATAGGTATATATAATCTAATTCTAAATCTAAATCTATATAAATACAGATATGTTTTCTGGTATCAGTGATCAAACTCAGGGGTTCTTAATAATGAACCACATACTCAGTCCTTTTTTGTTTTTTTTAATTTGATATAGGGTCTTGAGAAGTTATTAACTTGCATAGGGCATTGCCAAGTTGCTGAAGCTGGCTTTGAACTTGTGATCCTCCTGCCTTAGTCTCCTGTGCTGCTGGGATTAGAGGCATACATGACTATGCCTGGTTATTTTGCAATATCTAAAAAACATAGATGTATACATGATCTGCAAGTCAATAATTACAGTCATATGTATGTGTCCAAAATTAATTGAGAACCCACATCTATATAAAACACACATTTACATATGTTTTAGGCCCCAACATTCATAATAATTCCAAACTGGAAACACCTCAAATATTATACTTGAATGATAATTCAAATAAACTAAAGTTGCAGAGCAACAATAGTGAAATCATTGGATTCATATGCACCACTATAGATGAATCACTCTAAAATAATGTTAAGTGAATGAAACAATAAAAATAGTATATAATGCATATTTTTATCTATTTGGAGTTCAATATATAGAACTAGATATCACAGACTGATTACCTTGCAGGGGATGGGCAGAGATTGGTAGGGGTAAGATATTATTCTGACATTTTGATGCAGTTCTGTTTATCAGCATGTAAAGAACATTAGTGATTTTATGGAATAAATGTCATTAAGGTATACACTTAGAATTTCTGTTGTTTTCTACATGTGCAACATACTTTATAAAATGTGTTTATGTGCTTATTCTTCTGAATGGTATGTATTTACAGCATATATATAAGGTAGATCATACTGAGTTTCTATACATGAGAATTATTTTATCTGTGCTATTTCGTACTTTATTATACAGAACACGTTATATCTTCATACTTATTTAGAGTTTATTACCTTAAGAAAAAATTTTCAGTGTTTTGCTTCTTTTAAAAATATAAATCATCCAAAATATGTGGTTGGATGATTTTTCTATTTTTACATGCATTCAATCATTGATGTCATAAAATTATCACACTTATTGATAAAAAACACATAAGAAATAATTATTTTATATGAATGTCTGAATATTTCATAATGAATACAACTATTATTTATAATTATTATGTACCAATAACGTTTATTAAAAGAAGAGAATGATCTCTCTAGCTGCCTTCCATCTTTCCCCACTCCCTTGTCTCTACCATGGAAGGACAACATAATGAGAAGGTTATGACAACATAACATTAAGACAACATAATGAGAGTCCTCACTACAACACAAACATGGGAGCAAGCTGATCTTGGAATTCCAGCCTCCAAAACTGGGAAAAATAAATTTCATTTTAAAAAGCAAAACCAATAATAATATGTAGGAAACACAGTGAACATTTCAGAATGCACTCTATAAAAATAATCAAGGATATGTGTAAATACACAGATTTAGGGGGGATTCATCTCCTTCTGCCTGTGGAAATTTAGACAAATGATTACCAGGAAAAGATCAGTTAACTAAAACAGGTGTATTTTTGTAAAGGAATAGTAGAAAACCAATAAAATTATGCAATTGATGAACAATTAATTATGTGAAAAGAACTAGAAACTGTTCAAATAAAGCAGCATATAAAAAACAAAACTCCCAGAAGAAAACATAGGGGAGCAGTTTAGCCTTGTGTTTGACAATGATTTTTTGGATATGACACCAAAAGCACAAGCAACAAAAGCAAAATGAGACAAGTGGGACTACACCATATTTAAAAGCTTCTGTACAACACATTTAACATGGAACAGAGTGAAAATATTACCTATGAAAAAGAAGAAAATATTTGCAATCCTTTTATCTGGTTAATGGAATAATTTTTGAAATAGAAACACCTAAATTCAATAGCAAATATACAAGTAACCAGATTAAGAAATGAGCAAAAGACTTGAATAATTTCTCACAGAAGATATAAAGGAACAAAAGGTGTAAAAATATACTCAGGGGCTAGATTTGTGGCTCAGTGGTAGAGTGCTTTCCTGACATGGGTGAGGCCCTGAGTTCAATCCTCAGCACCACATATAAATAAATAAATGAATGAATAAATAAATAAATAAATAAAATAAAAGATCCATTGCCAATTAAATACATTTATATATATATATATATATATATATATATATATATATATATACACACACACACACACACACACACACATACACACACATACACACACACACACACTCATATACTTAGAATCACTAATCATCAGTGAAATGCAAATCAAAATCAAAATGAAATGTCACTTGTTACCATAGTGTTAGCTTCATCTGTCTATTAATAAACTGTTTGGGACAATTAACTTATATAGTATGAAGAAAAAGTTTCAGAGGTCCCAGTCCATGATTGGTGGACTCATTTATTTTAGGCTTCTGGTGTGAATGCTGCAAGCAAGGAGCAGGTGGTGACACAGACTGCCCACCTTATGCCCAGGAAGCAAAGGAATGATAGAGAAAGAGACCAGAACTCCACAATCACCTTGTAACTCCCAAAGGTTCCATATCTATCCTTCAATCCAAGCATTTAATGCATGGAAATTTGTGAGACATTCATGATCCAAACTGTAGAATATAGCTATAAAAAAGAAAGAGCTAAAAAAAGAAAGAAAGAAAAGAAAGGAAGGAAGGATATGTTAGCAAGGAAGCGGAGAAACTGAAACACTGTGTTCACTGTGGCTGGAAATGTCTAATGGTGTAGCTTCTGTGAAAGTCACACAGGATTTCCTCAAAAAGTAATAATGAAACCACCAGATGATACAATAACTCTACTCAGGAGATTATATATATATATATATATATATATATATATATATATATATATATAAAGCAAATTAGAATCTGATTTTCAAACTTTCAATAAAATTTCCAATAATAGCATTGTTATTAGATAATTAACACTCTAGAGTTATTTACTATTTTAGAATAGCTCATATGTGAAGCAACCTAAATGTCTATCAAAGGATGAGAAGATAAAGAAAAGGTGGCATGCACAGAGAAGTAGATGGCTGCTTGGCTGTGGAAACAGAAGAAATCATGCTGTATGCCAAGACACAATGAACCTCTAGAGATCTTGCTCGGTGAAACAAGCCAGTTCCAGCAAAACAAACAACAACAACAACAACAACAAAAAAAAAAAAAAAAAAAAAAAAAAAAAAAAACAGTGATTCCACTTATAGGAAGTCTAAAGCAGTTAAACACACAGAAATAGCACATAGAATGGTGCTTGCCAGGAGCTTGGAGAAAAGGAAAAAAAGGGTCTCCATTCATTGGGTATGAAGTTACAGTTATTTAATATTACTAAATTCTAGAGAATTGCTGTTCCTCACTGTGCCTACAGCGAAAAATATGATGTTGTACATTTTAAAAATTGTCTTGAGGATACATCTAGATATTTCTTACATTAAGCATTCTTACTACAATAGTAATAATAAAGGATAAAACAGATATAGAAAATCCTTAAAAATGGGTTATATGTGGTGTGATTCCACTTAAATATGCATAACATAAATGTATGCATGGAGGTATATTAATTTTTAATGATGATAAAACATTAAAATTTTTATTATGATTGATTACTCTTTTTATTTTGTTTGATTATCTATTCTCCTGAATTTTGAAATTAAATTTCTGTAATACAATTTCATAAGGATTTGTGTTTTTAGTGGAAGCCTGCATTTTCTCCCCTTTGAGAATTATACATGAAAATTTTAAAATATCAATAAAGACTTTTTACTAGAGGAAAATTCAAAAAATATCATATAACTGGAGAAATAAACAGAATTTTGTATTCAAGTACAGCAGGATAAAATACTTATATTTGGATTTTCTTCTGTCTTGGGAAATTTACTTAGCTTCTGTGAAAATTTCATTTTCTCTTCCACAAAATCTGGAATTTAATAAGCATATTATTAGATGGTGTTACAAATTGTTGTTTCTATTATTATTATTTTCTTTATTTTTAAAATAGTAGAGAAACCTTTGGAATCAAGCTTAAAGTGGATTTATAACTACGTTCCTTAAATGAAAGTAAATTCTTTAAACATTTAAAAGTGCATATTTTATTTTTATTTTGAATGTGTTGATCATTGCAACAAAAGTATTTCAATAATTTTGAATTTTAATAGCAATAATGGAAACTATATGATTTCGCATTTTCCTTTTTGTTACATTATTATCTCTTCTGTTGACTCTTTACAAGACATTATTCTTCATCTTACAATGAGCCAAGATAAAATCCTTCAATTTATCTATTTATATTTGAATCTCCTACATTAATTGCATTTGCAGCAAAATGAGCATTGGAGGATAAGTCTTAAATTTCTGGCTTGGGTAATTTCAAGCTACACAAGGTCTAAACTTCTCACTGAGTTTTAAACAAATAAATATTAAAGTATGTGATATGCCTTAGAAGTTTATTTAAAATTTTCCAAACATAAATTTTTATAGAAACATTAAATATATATGAAACATAAACTCCTAGTAGAAATGCAGATGCTGAATATAAAATGCAGACACTTAATTAATAAAATGTGAGACTCAAAATGAACCCTGTTTACATTTTCTGTAGTTAACATGTCATTTTGTGAAACAAATAATAACTACCCATTATCACTCAATCATTAAGTAAATGCTTTATTCACATATGATAATTAAAATATAACATTATATAGATTTAGATCCCAACAACTTATTCAATAATCAAGTAAATAAAATTAAAATAACCTTAATTGAATATTTAATTTGTCTGTCTCAAAATAATATTATGGTACTCTAAATTTCTTCTACTCATATCGTTGATTTAAATTGTTCTACTAATACTTTTTGGTTTCAAGCAAAATATGCCAATGAGGCATCAACATGTCTATTTACTTCTAGTCCTCAGAAAAATATCAGATCATTACTGACTTCTATTTTTATGTGGTCCTTCTATGCAATGAAGTTAAAAAAAAAACAATCTGTAAGACTTTTCATGTGGCAAAACATATATGAAAATAGGATATAAGTATCATATTGGTCTCAAACACATACACACATTTTCCAGTCATTGCTCCATCAAGATAGTGGATATTTATTTCATATAATAAGTGTGGGCTGGACTTAGTGACTCATTTCTAATAAAGGAACACAGCAGAATTAATGGCTCAGGACTTCTGAAATGGTCATAAAAAGACCGCAGCCAACTTCACTTGTGTCTCCTTTCCAAGAACCAGGCGTTTTCAGGGAAGCCAGCTGCCATTGCAGGAGCTGCCTTACAGAGCAGCTGGGGTGGTGAAGAGAAGCAGACCTCAGTTCAGTGCCAGCCAGTAACTGAAGCAGGCATGCAATCACAGGAGTTATGGGTCAGTGAACTTGGAGACTCTGCTATTTCTTAAGAGAAGGGCAGCCACAGTCAACTACAACCTTGGAAGAGACTTTAAGCAAGAATTATGCATGCAAACCACTCCTGGTTCCTGTCTGAACTTCCAAAAAATGTGCAACATAATACATGATTTGTATGTTGCTAAGTTAGGAAAAGCTAATAAAGATAGAAAGAACAGATAACTTGAAAACAGCTGTCTGGATGCCCAGGTGCTGATATGTGTTAAAACTCTCATAACAACTAGTTCCCATTCTGTAATTGGGTGTTCTACATTTACACGTTGATGGACAATTGTGTCTTATTAAGAAAATGGACTTAAAAATAATATATAAGTGATACATATTATGGTTTTCATATGATCACCATTATTATTGAGTTATTATTTTAAATAATTCCTTCTTGTGATATATAGTCAACAATTAAAAATAATTTAATTGAAATAATTATTTTATATCTCTGTAAAATAATTTTTCCAACCAGGGTTTGTTTTCTAAAATTTGAATATATCTTTTAAAACTATAGAAAATTGAGACAAGTTAAGAAAAATAGAAAGATGTGAATCTAAGCACAGAATGGTAAATATCTACACTTCATAAAACATGAAATATTTTTTAAGTTGGAAATTTTTTAAAAAGTGCTAATTTTTATTTTTTTTTTATTTTCAGCATTACAAAACTAGATAAAAAGTTTTATTTTATAGGTGATCAACCACATGCTTTGGAATATCACACTCTTTTTCTGCCAAATAATGCTTATAAGAGAGTGTGCTCCATTATCTCCTAACTTGTAAATGGTTTTGAAAATTAAGGTTAAAATTAGGTCATGTGCTGGGTGAGGTGACACATGCCTGTAATCCTAGTGGCTCAGGAGGCTGGGGCAGGATGACCATGAGTTCAAAGCCAGTCTCAATCAAAGTGAGGCAATAATCCACTCACGGAGATCCTGTCTCTAAATAAAATGCAAAATAGGGCTGGGAATGTGTCTCAGTAGTCGAGTACCCTGAGTTCAATCCCTGGCACACATACCCCTGCAAAAAGGTTATGTGTTTAAGTATAAACAGAACAGAAGAAAACACTGTTTTGGTAGTTAACATTCAAATGATATATCGGGGAACTATTTGGAACTTGTGTTTTCTTTTTGGAACATGTTGTCAGGAGATTTACTCCCCATGACAGTTTTCTTATAATCTAAAAAAAAAAAAAAAAAACAGGGTGCTTTTTCTGAAAGGCTGTACATTTAAGTACTCTGAGCAGCATTTTACAGTATGTGCACAGAACTCAATCAGGTATCTGAAGGAGATTTCACTCGTGTCTAAGAAAGAAACCAAGAATATCCCCATTTCATCCTGTTAACTCCAAGGGCATACTATTCCTCCCTAAGTGCATGCTGACAAAATATTCTGTGTTCTGAGAGAAGTTAAGTGTCTTTCTAAGTATATCTTGTCACATTCTGCATAAGATAGAAAGGAATGACATTTGGAATCTTTTTGTGCTTGGTAATTTAATGTTTCCATGGCATAAGAAGTTCTGTCCCATGAAGACATGTGAAGACTGAGAATCAGTTGACCGTATGACATGTAAGGGTACAATGTGTGCCTACCTTAGGAAACTGTTAACAAAGGCTCTTCATACATAAGTTTATGGTGAAACAATAGAAACCCATCACTACTCTGGGTTTAACCCCATCTCTGTAAATTAAGCAGATATCATAAGATCAGTTACTTTTGTCCATTTTTTTTTCTCATATGAAAAATAAATATTGAATTTAGGATTTTGAGATACCTTCTTATAGTCAATTACATCTTATATTGATAAGGAATTGATTTCATAGTATTCCAACACATGCTTTTGTGAATTTATAAAAATTCATCTTCATATTGTGAGGGTAGAGGTAATATCTACAGGTAAGCCAGCTCTCAGTCTTATGAGGTTAATGGTCATCATTAATGGTCACACCAGAAAATTAGGAGATAAAAAATGAGCCAGTCTTCAAGGCTATAGAATTAAGAAAACATACCAAGAAGCAGAAGGTTGGGAAATCAGCTCAGTCTTCTGAGACTATGTGGTCAGTAGAAATGGTAAGACGCCAGTTCCAGACAAGACAAGGTCACTATTATCAAATCCACTGAGACAGGGTAGTCTGTCTGTTTTGAGTATAATATTGGAACTTTCCCAGATAATAAGTGGCAAACTTCAGGAAAGGGGAAATGGAGGAAAAAATGCATGACTAGGATAGTTACTGAAGTAACCAGTAGTTACAATTTATATATGTGCATAATAAAAGACACCCTAAAGTGCAGATCTAAGACGGTAATGAGAAATGCATCACCTGACAAGGCCTGATGAAGACAAGCACAGGGGCAATTAAAACCCCACCTCTCCCTGTAATGACATCAGGAGACCCAGTTCCTGTGTACCATGCAGATGCCATAAAAAACTGTACACCTTTGTCCTTTGAGTCAGCTTGTGATTTCTTTCCCACACATGCTGTCTCCCTTCTGTTCCAGCATATGGATAGACTCTTGTAACTGTGCCAATGTGCTTTTATCTGATTCTTCTGATACCACAAGAACTCATTGAGCCAGTAACAGGGAAAGGAGGTTTTTAATTCCTTTGAGAATATGTTGACAATTGTGTATTTGTTTTCTTCAATTTTCAGATATAAAACAATGACCACAAAATCAAATACAGTCTTAAAAAAAAGTCTGAGAGATAACCACGGGATTTTTAATAATCTTGTAACTGCAAATAATTTCTTGCTCAGAGATGTTTCTTCGTACTGATAAAGGTTCTCAATGTATATTTTTGAGAGCTTTATAAAAGAACTTGTTAAAGGTGAGACTGGAGAATGTCTAGAAGAGTACTGTGAAGAATTTGAAATGTGAAGAAGAAAAATGAGGAGTTCAAGCATTTCAATTTACAAGTTAGAAATTGGAAACTGTTTCCCAAAGAAGAAGCTGGATAAATAATAGCCAGTTTGTATAATAATCCTGGTACTACATTTTAATTACATTTTGATTTAGGTAGAATCTTGCAGGTTGACTTTGTTTTCTAACCACATGAATTAAGCTGGTTTTATTGGGAAATATGTTTCAGATTCAAGCAGTGGCTTATAAATTGACTTGTAGAGCATAACTTGTTTGCAATTTGGAAATGCTTACAATATTTTTTTTATGTTTGTTGATATTTCATTGAAATATAAGACAAGAAATGTGATTACTGAGCTATATTTTTATAGAACTATATCAAATTTATAAGAATTAGGCACATTTTCTATATATATTCATGATTTATAGTTTATTATTAATAACCTTTGAATATTTTCTTTCAAAATATCCTTTGAAATCTTTCTTATATAAGGCATGAGGTTTTGTGTTACTATTTCTATTATCCTTACTAATTTTTTTTTGGGTGTGTTTATGTGTGTGGTGCTGGATATTGAACCCAGAGCCTTGTGCATGTGAGACAAAGCTCTCTACCAACTGAGCTATATTCCTAGTCCTCCCTTATTAAACGTTTTAAAAAATATTGTATGTGTGTGTCAATTCAAAATAAGTTGGCATGGAACAATTGGTTCACAGGTCATAACACATTAAAATCCACATGACTGCTGAATTATCTCAAATGAAAAGGAGCAGAAAATAAAGGAGAAACTGACAAGTTTCAGCTAGATTTATGTAATATTTATAGCAACTGGTAATATTCAAAAGCATTTTCAAAATGTTGAAAATCTCAAGATTTGACAACTCAAACTAGTCCATCCTCAATAATATCATTTGTATTTTATAAAAAAATATTTTCTAAAACTACTTATCTATGAGGAATATCAAAGTGCGTTCCATAACAATTTACATACTCTTCAGCAATATGCATTTTAGAAATCAAACTTTAATTTAATGATCCATAGAAATAGTTCAAAAACTATTCAATATTAATCAGCTAATCATATGAAAATAAAAATAATGTTGATAGTATTCAGTGAAAGAGTTTACAGATACTTATGGAACATAGTGCATATTCCATGCAAGTGGACACAACAGAAAAACAGAAAATGTAATTTATCTAGAGGTAATCTTCTTCCCATGCTCTTCCTCCCTATCCCATTTTGAGTTACCCCCTCCCCCTTATATCAGAGAAGACATTCTGCATTTGTTTTTTGGGACTGGCTAACTTCACTTAGCATAATCTACTCTAATGCCATACATTTCCGTGCAAATGCCATGATCTTATTATTTTTTAGTGCTGAGTAATATTCCATTGTGTATAAATGCCACATTTTTTTTATCCATTCATTCATTGAAGGGCATCTAGGTTGGCTCAAAAAAAAAAAAAAAAGAATAGTGTTACCTTAGATTAGGTAGAGAGAAGTGAGGGGAGGAGAGGGGAGGGGATGGTGGAATAGGAAACAGTAGAATGAAACAGACATTATTATTACTTTGTGTATATATGTAACTGCATGAACAATATGATTCTGCAACCTGTACACTCAGAAAAATGAGAAATTATATCCCATCTCATTCAAATGTATGATATATCAAAGTCATTGTACTGTCATGTATAACTAATTAAAACAAATAAAAAAATTAAAAAGAAAATGTAATTTAGCTCTAGTGCTCATATTTTTAAATTTGAGAACTTTCTACCATGTGATCCTTCCCATTCATAAAATGTGTAATATGTGTTAAATTTGAAATTTCACGTAAAATACATATTGTAGATTTAAGATTTATTACATTAACTATAGTACATGTACACTTGCATTATTGAAATAAATGAATGATTTACCATATCAAAAATATTTTCATTAACTTAAACAGAACAATATTAGCAGAAACCATTATTGTGGTTTTAATTTTTTTGTTGTTGTTTATTTGTTTGTTTTGTTATATGTGGGGGTGGTTCTGGAAATTAACATCCCACCATTATGTACAACTATAAAGTGCCAAGAAAAATGTGGGAAAAATATGGTACATATAAAAAATAATCAGGGCTTTGCAAACATTAGGAAAATGTTCTACCACTGAACTACATACCCACTCCAAATGAGAAGATCTATACCATCAGAAAATACTCATTACAACACTTGTATCTAGGTTTTTAAAACTGCACTTGAGAGCCACAAAATGAACCACACACACTATCCAAGATCTCAACTTTTTGTGAAAGATAGATTGAAATGATACTCAAGTTTGCATACTTCTGGGAAACATTTATAACAGTAACCCAGCTTATCCACTTATTCAAATTGACATGACATTTTGTAAAAAGAAAATATGGTGATTGATGCATTTTCATAGATAAATTATTAAAGATAAAATATTTAGAACATAAATATAGCAATTATTTGATCTAGAGAAGAGCAAGTAGATTAAATTCACAACCAAAGTACATCAATCATATCTGTAAAACTATTTAGTCTGTGTGTCTGTCTCCCTCTCTCTAGACTGTCATATGTACAAACTATTAAAATCTGTTAATCAAAATGCAGCGATACATGATTTTATAGGTAAATAAAGGTCAATGAAAAGGGAATTTCCAACTTCTAGTGATTAAGTTAAAATAATGGAAGTTTTTCTACCATACTATAACCATGATTAAAAGAGAACATGATTGCAGAAAATTAAATACTGTCTCAAAGAAAGACTCTTGTTTTTGTTTATCTTTATAACCACCTTTCTTTCAATAGGGTCCTTATAATATCAACAATTTAAGATTTTGTCATAAATCTATAGTTATGTATATGACAAATGCTATCCACTACATCGAAATCTATAGAATGGCAATTTATATTTTGCTTTGGGTAAAAATCATAATATTATAAATATTTAAATGTTATTATAAATCTAAATAATATCATAATGATAAATATATTTTTGTGACTTTTCTAGGCTATTTCTAAGATTTTTCTTAAATTCTTAGCCATGACAAAAAAAATTATCTGAATAATTTATAAAAGCATGTTCATGAGATGAGTTGCTTTAAAGAATTATATAGCATCTCAAAAGGTTTATGTCATGAATTTTATTAGTAAATATAAAGAGTCCAAATATTAAATTGCTTATTTGAACTTAATTAATATAATTTCAGCCAATTTCTGGATATTTATAAGCAACATTTTCAACTTTGGACTCAATCACATACTTAGTATCCATGTTTATGTACTTTAATGTTTTCCAGTTTTCTGATTCTGGCTTTGAACTTGAGATCCTCCTGCCTTAAGCTGCTGGGATTTATAGGGTGCACCACCATGCCCAGCTATGTACCTATCTTAACTACAATTTAAAAAATTGTTTTAGCCAGGCACGGTGGTGTACACCTGTAATCTCAGTGATCCAGAGACTGAAGCAGAAGGTTCTCAGGTTTGAATCCTGCCTGGTAACCTTAGCAAGATCCTGTTTCAAATATTAAAATAATAAATAATGACAAAAATCATAATAGTAATAATAATGACAACAATAATAATAATAATGACAATAATCATCATCAACATCATCATCATCATCATCATCATCATCATAGCTCAGTGGTAGAGTATCCCTGGGTTCAATCCCCTGTATTGAGGTAAAAAAATACATGAAACTTTTCCAAGTTAAGCAACACATAGAGAAACTAATGAAATATATGAGGTCACATCCATGCTTGATTAAATAAAGCAAAAACAAAAACTGCAAAAAAAAAGAGAAAAGTCAATCAGAAATTTCTTTCTAATACATGATCTGCCTTTATTATTTGTCAATTATGTTTTATAGCAATATCAAAAAGCTAGCTTTTTCTTTCTGCTTGTCTTGGTTAAGAAATTAAAAAATCTTATTTCAGAACTCTTATTTACTATCATTCTGAGAATGATAGTAGCATCATTTTAAAAATGTAATCAGGAACACCTGATTACTCATTTAACCTGTTTTTATATGGGGGAAAGGCTCTGTAGGACTAATATAATTAAATGTTCAATCAAAGGTGATATTCTAACATTTCAGGGCAATTTTATTTTGATGTATCCTAATGTTGACAATGACAAGTTTCTTATCCATAGACTTGATAAATTTATTCTCATTTAATTAAAATTTTATGGTACAAAGACATTTTGTATACTCCTAATAATATTTTTAAGCTATGAGAAATCAGAAGAGAAATATATTAAGAAAATATAGATATGTGAATGCATGACCAATGTGATTCTGCAACCTGTATACTCAGAAAAATGAGATATTATATCCCATCTGATTCAAACGTGTAATATGTCAAGGTCATTGTACTGTCATGTGTAACTAATTAAAACAAATAAAATAAATTAAATAAATAAAATTTTGACCAGTAAAAAAGGAAAGAAAATGTAGAAAGAAAGACTTGAGTTTGAAACAGTCATGAAATATTAATATTTTCCAAAGTTAAATTGTGTTCTTCTAAAAATAATTTAGATAGTTTTATGAACTTTGTTTTCTGACAGTTGTAGGCTATTGAAATATTGAATAGAAATTATAAAATGTATTCATGCTTTCCCAGGTTTTGATAGCTCTACCTATCACCAAGTCCTATCCATTGCAAGCAAAAGACATTGGCAAACTGTGGTCACTCATGTGGCATAGTTTTATCTGAGCTGAGATTTCCAATTCTTCTGTGTATACCGTATTGGAAGAATAATCATTTACAGTAATAAATTTAATTATATTTTATCAGGCCTGAAAGCTAACATGAAATCTAATATTGAAATCTGCTAACTAGAGACAGGTTTCCCTAAATCCAAAATGGAATAAAAATATTAGCTTCTGGTTATGAGTTTGAATATGTCTATGAAGAGACAGATCCATATAGTAGATAAGAGCCAAGCCTTTGCAGTCTAGTGGTCAGACAAGGTTCATAACCCAAGTCAGCCACGTGTTAGTTGCATACTGTCCAGATATTCACAGCACATCTACTGTCCTCAGGGGCATCAGCTTTATTTACTAAAAATGAGAATATTAGTTGTGCAGAGAAATGGGTATTTTTCCCGTTCTTGGAGGAATAAAACACACTGGGATGACATCTTTCCTAGTGAACTGTAACCCAAATGAAGCAATAACTCCAAAATCTTTTGTTTTCTTCTAAAATGTTTCAGCTACCTAAATAAATAAGTCTATAGAGCTATTCAAATGTAAATAAAACAATGTAAGTGGTTTCTTATATCCCTGTTGTATACCATCATTTTGTTAATAATTAAGGATGCGTTAGAAATTTGATGTAAAAAATCATCTAATAGTTGAAACGGAAAAATGTGCATAATCTATCTATCTATCTATCTATTTCTGACCTTTGTAATTATTCTTATTTTCTACTCTCAATTACTGCAGGTTTGTAGAAAATAATACTTGTAAAAAAAGAAATAATTATAGATTTACCTGGTACATGTTTGTCTTTGTTTCACTTAAACTATCATTGTAACAGAAGACAGAGCTTCAGCTCCAAATGTATCAATTCATACAAGAACTAGCAGTATATGCCCCACCCTTTTATATATTGAGTGACAGTAAATATAGAATCACTTCAGTCAGCAAAATAAACTGAGTATGACATAAGGCGACTTGTACCCTCCTTTGACTTTATTCTGGACATAATTGCTACACTTTAAATGCAAAATATGCATTTTGAACAGTATGCCATTTCCCACTTTCTTACAAGTGAACATAGATAATTTAAATCTTCTAGTTTTTTTTTTTTTTTTTTTTTTTTTTGCTGTGGCAAATATCCTTCTGGGGTCCACTAAATAGATTTTCTCTTCTGCTAATGTATCAGTTAACCTTCAAAATGTAGGTGATTTATTTTATTCTCAGGAAATAAATCAGGCCCAGCGTTGTTCGATAACTGTGGCCAAAATGGGATGTAGTAAGGAGGAAATGTAAAAAGAGATGCTTGCAAATGTCTGTTATTTACAATTATTGAGGAATTATGACATTCTATGAAATATATCCCAGTGAACTAAAACCAAATTAGTCAAAAAACCACAATAATTCTTTAAAAGTGTTTCAGCTACCTAAATAAAAACAAACTTTTATAGGTTTTGATTACACCAGTGTACAAACAATCACATTTTTCTTAAAAACACAGCAACAGTAGCCTGAGCTACATTAAGCTCTACATTATCAACATATATTGTGGGAATTTATTTATTTTCAATCTTCAGATTATGACCATTCCCTCGTACATCTCCTTGATGTAAGTTCACATGATATGGGTTCACCAATGGATATCATCAGAAATATATCTAGGCAATCAATCAATATTTTTAAATAATTAATAAACCATATAAGTGCTATGGGAAAAGAACTACAAGACAAATAAGTACATAAGAATGTATTGCAGTACAAAAGACAAATTAAAAATAAAACCACTTCTGAAAGCATTTCATGAGATAATAAAAAACATTTTTCTAAGGCTCATTATGAGTCCTAGATATTGTAGAAGAAAAAGATTCCTTCTAGAAAAAGACCCTTTTGGATTTTACAGTTTCTGAGGCACAGAGAAAGCAGATATTGATTCAATAACAAACATAAAGTTTTCTAAATTATGGAAAAGAATGAAAGAATATGAAGAATGATTAAATTTCCCCGGAGAAGGGCATTCATCCCATTGGAACTGGTATTTGTAAAGGTCAGAAGGTGCCACCTTGAAGTAGTTTAAATCTCACCCTAGGTAGACACCTTCCAATGCCTGCAAGCGTTAGAAGGTCTGGATGGCACTGCGATTGCCACTGAAATAGCAAGGGGAAGAAGTAGAGCCTCAAGACCTAAGTGGCTTCCAGCTTCAAGCCTAATTGGTTACATTCTTATCCCCAAACAGCAAGAAGCCATAGTATTTGATAGCTGAATGCCATGATTAGGTTGTCATTCTAATTAAAAATCTCTCTTCTTTCTATGTAGCAAGAACAGGGAGGGTTGTGAGTCCAAATTTAACAGTATGGTAATTTGAAAGAGGTTGTTGATGCTACAGATTGAGAGAGGGAGCATGTTTCAGACAGAGACCACTGGGGTATAGCTGCTGTATTATCCCCTCACGCTTCTCAATTCCAGTTGCTAAACTTCCAACACCCAATTGGATAGTATTTGTGGATGTGGCTTTGGAGCATAATTAAGGAGAGTCTCAAAGGGGTCTCCCTTGATGGCATTAGTCTCCTTATTAGAAGAGGAAAAGACACCACACCTTGCTCTCCTTGAGGATATAGAGAGAAGGCAGCCATAAGCAGGACCCTTAGCAGGAACCAAATCTTCCAGCATTGTTTTCTTGAACTTATCAGCCTTGAGAACAATGAGAAATAAATGTATTTTTAAGCCACCAGTATTTTGTTATAATAAAGTTAAGTCAATATCCATAAAGGAGATGAACTAAATTCTAAGTTAAGGAGTGAGTTGCTATTTTTAGATATCTAGCTACAGCAATGAATGCCTTAAAGAAAGGGAACCAGCCAGGAAGACCCTATATTCTGTTTGGTGAATGGGGAATGGTAAACACACATTCACTTGTGGTCCAGTGGGACTGGAGCTGCTGTTGAGATAGTAAGTAGTGGTGTCAGTGAAGCAGCTAGATTTACAGCTCTGGAAATCAGAGGAGGCATCTGACTTAAAGCTACTCTTTGAGAGTCATCGATTCTAGATAATAATTAAAGACATGTGTAAGAGTGCTCAGGAAGAAAGCACAGAGGAAGAAAAAGGAAAGCCCTGAATTGTCTAGCTATTAATGACCAACAGCACTTAAAAGCTTTGTAAAAGCACAGGCAATTGCAACACAGTCTCAGAGGAAGATGAGGGTTTCATCAATGTCACATGAGGTTTCCTTGAAGAAGGTGTATAGATACAGGAGAGTATAAGACTCTGAAAGATTAAGGGAGATAAAAACTGAAGAGTGTCCATGGATTTTTGTAGCCCAAAAGACACAGTCAACTGTAATGGGATTATTATATTGAGGTATTAGAGTGCAATGGGGAATCTTAACACTAAAAAATCAAGCACTTTTCTGATTACAAGTAAATTTAAAGACATGTGGTCATTTCTCTATTTTAACATCTCCTGTTTATGCCACAATTGTTAATCTATTTGCAAGTGAGAAAAGAAGTGTTGGATTATTTTGCCAATAACCTGTTCTGTGTTAATGTATAATTAACAGAAGATACACTCAGATAATATGTGCAAAGAATGATAAAACACTGCACAAAGGCAGAGATAACTGAGCTTGGACTGAAGAAGAGCAGCATCACAAGAAACTGCAGAAGCAGGAGGGAAAGTGAAAGTGCTTATTCAGAAGTCACCACAACAGGAGAGTGTACAAGTTTCAGATGGCAAGAAGGCACAGGGGACACAGGGCAACTGAAAGCCAATGCTGGACCAGACCTTGAGGAAGGAGCTGGGTCTGGATGCTCTCTGGGCTCTTGAACACCATCCAAAGGAATTGGACACTCTTCGTGATGGTGAAGAGCCTTGAAGCCTTGACACATTTGGTCAGGAAAGTCACAAGAAGAATATGTTTTATGGAAAAAAAATGATTTGTACTCATCACTGTAGAGAGAAAGCATGAAGAAAATAATAGAGAAGAGATGTAATATATATATATATATATATATGTGTGTGTGTGTATATATATATATATATATATATATATTTGTAGTTGACAGGATACATTAATTAATTAATTAATTAATTAATTTATGTATTTATTTATATGTGGTGCTGAGGATCAAACCCAGGGTTTCCCATGTGCGAGGCGAGTGCTCTACCGCTGAACTACAACCTCAGCCTCGTGATGTCATAATTTTAAAGTAATGATTTATATAGAAAGGAGGTACACAGGATATTTTGTTTTTTTTTTTCCAGAAAAGATTCAGGCCCTCATATTAGTATAAATTTAATGAGATAAGATTGATAAAATGCTGCTTTTGTCAAACAGCCTTTCTTATACCATCACTGGTTCTAGAAAAAAGAAAAAAAATTACAATGTTTCATGTTTCAGTTGAAAGGAAAATGGAGAGAAGGGAGGGGAGAATTGGAAAGGGAAAGAGAGTGGAATGAATATGACATAATTTTCCCACTTTCATATATGAAAACAACACAGTGAGTGAATCCCAACATTAAAAACATCCATTAAACACAGAATCCCACCATTATAAACATCCATTAAATACATTCATTCCATGCTTTGATAATGATATCAAAATGGACTTATGCTGCCATGTATAACTAAAAAGAACCAGTAAAGAGAAAGAAAAAATGAAAATTTTGTGGTTTTGAGAAGGGATTGAGGAAACAGGAGAAAAAAGACACTAAGGATGGATTGTGACCTTTATTTGCCTGGATCCTTTGATTTTATATATATATATATATATATATATATATATATATATATATCTCCTTTGTATTATATAACCCTTGTATTATATATATATATATATATATATATATATATATATATATTATATATATATATAATAAATGTCATACACACACACACACTCTGTCAGAGTTACCAACTGAACCTAAATTAGAGAATTTTTATGTATTAATGGAAGTGCTAAAAGATATTCACGAGGTTAGGAGCAAGTCCTTGTAAGAGAGGGTGATTGTAAGAGGAACTTTGATGCTGAGTGAAGATGGAGAGGTCAGCCACAACTCAAAAGAGTCATTTGGAACAACATTCTAATATTTTTCTTCTCAATATGAGAAAGTATGCCATCACTGATGATTCTTTCCCTTGCTCATCAGGGTACGGAAAAAAGAGTTAGAAGATGGGTAGGAATTAGGCTATTGTAAGAATATTTTAAAAAAAGCAAAAATTATTTCATGTGCAATGGAAAAAGTATGGTTAATATGATAGAAGGGCAGTCTCATATTCTTTCCTTCTATAAATAAAATTTCCAACTTACTGAGAATGCTACAATCACATAAGAGATACCAGACTTATATCAAAAGCTCATTTAATCTCATTTAATGCCTTAGTGAGGAAACAAAATAGATGTCTAAGCAGTTTAAAATAGATGCAAATAACATAAAATTTTATTTGCAGTATGATGGGGGGAATTCTATGATACATATGCTTTGTAAGATAAAAAAAAAAAAAAAAAACTGATGATGTCTCATATACTACACAGCAAAAACACCACACATAATTTTAACATATTTTATGGTAGAAAAAAAGGGGAAAAATCATCATTTTATACATGCTTTACAGTAATGTAAAATGTCTGGACCCAAATTTACTTATAAAGCTATATGCAGTCCTTAGAGTCATGTGACCCCTATGCTCAACTTTAAAAAAATATAATGACCAATTAGACTAATATGTCAGGCCATCAAATGTGTGCTGATTTTTATATTTTGATCATTCTACATATATGTATATGTTTGTGTATATACAGTCACACAATTTTTTACACATCTATACACACATATTCTATGCATGTATGTATATATTATATATATAATAAGTAATGTATACTCTATACATAAATACATATATGTACTATTTATAGAATACACTTTATATGATTTTATATATATATATATATATATATATATATATGCACATTACTATATTTCTGGATTATTTGTTTGTGATTATTATTGACAAAAGTAATTTAATATGACTAAAGTAATTACAGAGACCACAAATAAAATTTTGTGGGTATTTGAGCAACTAGTAATATAAATTCTTTAGAATCTAACAATCACTTTTTTCCAAAGAAGTAAAACAAACCAACATGTCCAGTTTCATGAGAACTGGAGATAAGATCTCTGGCAATAAACAAATGCATAAGATTGGGTTTCCGGAACCAAATTAATAATATGATAATAGAAGAAAGAAGATCACTTAATTTTTCATGTTGACATTTTTGAAACAGTTTTTTTTAACTACTGATCATTGTAATTTTTTTTTAAACTTAACAATTAAAATACAAGACTATGTAAAAAATATGGTAGAGTTCTTCAAGGAAAGATGTATTTGGGCTTAGAAGATACATTGTAAACTCCTTTACTGGTAAAGGGAGCTTTGATGTTGCACTAAAGCATACTGCTTTCTTTTAAGGAACATGTAAAAATGGCATTTTTGTCCATGCCTGCTTTTGATTTCCTTGCCCCTGCAGAGACTCCTCCAGTAATTTTCTGCTAAAAGATACTGTACCTTTCTTGTTTTTTCCCATATCATTTATCAGTTGTCTTCTTTTCTCTAGCTCCATCCTTCATCAGTACTTTAAATTCTTTCTTCTGCTTGCCAAGTTTGAGATCATAGATTGTTTTGATTTCATTTGTCTGCACACATGATCAATTTTAGTTGCCCTCTTTCCTATTTGTCAATTAAATTTGACCTTTTTATAAGAAGTTCAATTTGGCCAAAATATTGTCTTTATTTTCTGCTCTTTTTGTTCCAAAAAAAAAATTGCTTCTTGAAATTTGAAATGGTAAATACTTCAGTCTTTCAAAAATATAAAACCATTTGTCAGAATTAAAGTTCAAGGCTTGGTCTCTCATTCAAATAGGTCATTTCCTGGAATGAACCGCATAGAGAACCTTTCACACATCTGCTGGTCAATGTGAAGATGAAGTCCAGCATGGCACGGGGGAGGGTCAGCCAGAAAGAATCTACACAGACAGGAAGCTGGTACTTCCTGAAGGAAAAGATCCAGCTTGATCAATATTGACTGCACACAATTACTTTATTTAATATGAAAAAGATTAGCCATAAGTTGTCACATTGTCTTCAAAATTCTTATAGAATATAAAAATCATTGAATTCTAAGATGTAAGCAATTTTAGAATTGCAATACAAACTCCCTCTTAGACAAATTACCTTTGTACAACATCCCTGATGGAAACCTCACATTTGTTAGAGCATTCAAAAATTTCACTAGGAGATATTGCATACTAAAGACTCTGTCCAAAGACTAGATTGTAGTTATGGCACAATAAACATATACTTTCTATTTTAATCCATTAATAGACGTATGTTTAACTTCCCTGTCTAACAAAATCAGGTAACAAAATTACCTGATTTTATTCCCCAAATTGCTGCTTTCATCATTATGAAATTCTGTAATGACATAGATGTGTTTATGCTAAATCCTTCAAATTTCTCAGGCCACCACACCACATGTTCACTTTCAGCCTGATCTTCCAGCTTCCACCTTGTCCTTTCCTACCTTCTATCCTTAACACAGAACCCTCAGAAATCATTTTATCATAAATCAGATCATATTGCTTCTGGATTTAAAACCATCAAGTTATGTATTCTGGTCTATGGAATACGATGGGATATTGCTTCTTGTTTTTTTTTTGTTGTTGTTGTTGTTTGTTTGTTTGTTTGTTTTTTTACCTCCTTTCTTGCTCCAGTCCTTTTCCCTCTGCCTAGAATATGTTTTTCCTCAACATCTCCCTGGACTATGCTCACATTCAATTTCTTGTTCAATCCTCACCTTTCCAGAGAGGCATCTCTGAGGCCTGGTATTTAAATCTATAGACTTTAGTCCCTCAATGATTGCTGCACCAATCTCCATTCCCCTATTCTTTCATTTATTTTTACTCCATACACAAATCTAAGGTACACAAAATGCTATAAACCATATTATTTGTCTGTTGTATATCCAACTACAAAGTAAGATCCATGACCTGTGAGTGCTGAGGCCTCTGCCCCTGTGCCATATGTATAGCTCACATTCCTAAAACAGTACCTGAAATTCTGTAGGTAAAAACATTGTTGGGGATTCAACCCAGGGCCTGTTGCATGTACGGCAAGCACTCTATCAACTGAGCTATATCCCCAGCTTAAAACAGTTTTTATTTTTTATGTCATGATTTCACATTTACTCTTTTGCCTTGTTTACTAACATGTAGCAATACTTAAAGTTTGTGAAGGGCCTCTAATTTTTTTTATTTTTGTTATCTGCCATATGAAATGAATCTAACAACTATGGTTAATAGGATATCTTACACACACAGTTTAAGCAGAATTTGTTAATAGGAATTATATTTCTCATAGCCAAGATGAAGTAAAGAGTTGTACAATAGGCACATGTTAATAAAGATGACACTGACCTCTAAATAATCTTTTGATGAATCTTCTATTGAAATAGTTATAATTAATGATCACTAAATCCACACTTCTTTAAATTGTCCCCAGATTATTTTGAGAAAATTTATCCAGTACATATATGAATGCACAGGTATCATTTAGAAACATCATATTACTGATTCCATGATAGAATATCACTGTCAATGAATTCAACTGATTCATGGTAACTTGTAAAAACTGTTTGTCTTTTTTAATAATTACAGCTTTATGTTTATACATAGCAGTTGGGTTTATACCAACATTGTTTGTCCTTTTTAAGATTTCAGAAATAAGCTTTGTACAGGAGGGAACTTTGGGTATATATTAATTAAGATTGTTTTTTCTATGTACATAAGAATTGGATCTGTTTGTTTGTTGAATATCATACTGGAGTCAGGCATGGTGGCTCCAGTTAATAATTCCAGTGACTCGGGATGTTGAAGCAGGAGGATTGTAAATTTTAGACTAACCTAGGCAACTGAACATGACCTAAAATAAAGTAAAATAAAATAATGATCCAGGTAGAGTACACCTGGTTTCAATATTTATTAGCAGAAAAAGAAAAGAAAGAAAGAAAAGAAAAACAATGTGAAAAAAATATACAGGTCTTTTTCTCATATTCTAATTTGTTAATTTCTTTTTCCTGGCAGTTAAGACTTTAAAATCATACTTAACATGTCCCTTTAAATTCATGGATGGCAAAATTTAAACTAATTTAAGCACCTAGAGGTCTCAGTTTCCTAGCTTATTTTGACCTTAAGAACACAGAGGAGACATTAAGTTTAGAGTAAAGCTACCTGGTTTTGTTTTCTTGGGTCCACACTTAGTGGCTCTGGGACTTGGAGAATATTGCTTCCTGTCTCTGAGGTACAACTCTATCTGTATAAAGGCAGCAAAGATCTCTATTTACTTCATCTCTCATGGGTCAAAAGGAGGTAATGGAGGCAGATGTACATTAATACCCATCATGGTATGGCAAGGGCTTTTCTCTGCAAGCTTATTGAAGGAAAGGCACTATATTATTTATTGTCACATTTCCTCAGGACCTAGAAGAGTGCTGTACAAGATAATACTTTTAAAGTGTGTGCTTAACTAGATTGTATCATATTATGTGGTAGACATTCCATTTTTATTATTTAGTTTGATGTCACTCAATAAATTTGAGCTAAGCTTATGAAGAGAAATTTCTAATAAAATCCTAAGGGGCAAGTAACAATAAATCACTTGGTAACTTAAAAGGGCCTAGTGAGCTCTGGGAGAAGGAGTTACATAAACCTACCTGAGACTTGAATAACCTGTAATTCTAAAGGAAAGTGAAAAACATTAGAATTCTCTAAAATGTCGTGTGTTTTAATATTTTAGAATCATCTTTCAGGTAATAAGGATTTTATGTACCAATGAAGATTTGTATGTGTATGATGGCAGACATACTCTATCAAATTGTGTCAGCATCAATCACGATCTCTGACTGTAACTAAGCAATTAAGGAAATGAGTTAACTTCCAATATGACAATAATTTGACTGTAGCAAATTAACGTGCTATTGGAAAATGGAAATATGAATTTATGTTTACAAAATGGTTTAGTATTTGATGATTAGATTTTAGTGCATTTTTGTCATCAGAGTTGATTTTTTTATTTCCTATGTAAGATATGAGGCTTTAAAACAGTTCTCTTACACAAAATTGTTGGGAAAATTCAGGCAACATACAAGGTGCCACAGAGATTTCTATGTAAACACATAAATATAATCTGTCATGAACTGTGCTTAGGTTACATAAAATTGACAGATTAACACAGACACTATACTTGCTAATTAGAATGTTACTAGGTACACTAAGTACTCCAATAGAAATAAATTGAAAAAAAATTCTGTCTGATAATGAACAAACAAATACATATAAATAAATGGATATGAGCAATTTTAGAATTATTTTATAATTACCTTATCAAAATTAGAACATTCTTCAAAAAGTATAAAATGATACCCAAAGCACCAAGTAAGGTAAGTCAGAGTTAAGTAAGGAAGGATATTTTCATAATGCAGGGAATACTACATTTAGTCTGTATTCATGGTTCCTGACACAGAGCTTCTAAAACCCTCAGAATTTCCTGAATGATGGAGGTGATAGGACCATCCTTTGCTATTCATAACAAAGCTTCTTCTACCACACCTGAGTTTTGTGCTCAGGACCCTCCACACTTGCCATGTGCACCCCCCTTCATCTGGCTATTAACTTGCATTCTTTATAATATCCTTTATAAAATGATTTATAATCAAAAGATAAGTATCTACATAGTGTTCTCTGACTGTTGGGCTAAATACTGAACTTAAGGAAGGGTGTAACTCCTGATTTGGGGAGATAAACAGGTAACCATGAGATTCACTACTTATGATAGGGTAGACACAGCACAAGCCTGTGAGGTCTATAGTCATTTTGAATAGTTTACAGTCAAAATTGAATTAAATTGTAGAATACCCAGTTGCTGCTTGCAAATAATTGCAGAATTGCTTAGTTTTGAATACTGACACATTTGATGTAAAAAATATTGTGACTAGAAACAGTTCATAAAAGTATTATAAAAGGTTTATTTCTTTATTGTGGCAAACCAGTAATCCTATTTAATAGTTATGTTTGTCAAATTGGGGGAAGAAAGGATATTCATTTGTGTTTTGAAAATGTGACTGAAATTCTGGTTTGGGGGAACAAACAAATTGTGGCATAATCATAAAGAAAAGGAGATGTATGCTGGATGTGTGCCACTGTTGCACACTCCTGTAATCCCAGCAACTCAAGAGGCTGAGGCAGGAGGATTACAATTTTGAGACCAGCCTGGACAATTCAGTGAGACCCGAAGTAATTTATCAAGACACAGCCTCAAAATTAAATAAACAAATATATAAATAAATAAATGAATTGGAGATGTAGCTCAGTGGTAGAGCACCTCTGCATACCATCCCCAGTACCTTATACCAAACAAACAAAAATAAAAACAAAAAACAAAAGCAAAAAAGAAAAGATTATTCCAGCATGAAATTCCATGGATTTTCTGGGTCATGTTTTCAATTTCAAAAGTGAAAACTCACAACAAATATGAAAGAAGAAATCGATCAATAAAAGATCAACAAAATTAAAGGGTCTGTATCATTGTTAGTTCTCTTTTAGTTTTATTTCCTTGAGGATAATGATTCCTGTACAATAAAGAAAGAATAAACCCATCATATCTGGTATAGTTCATATTTGTACATTGCTTTGTGGTTCCAGTTTTACTTTAAATTTTTTTAAAGTAATTGCAGACACAACATTAGATAATGTTGTTTTTGCAGTACTACATTATTTTTAGTGTTATAACACATTTTTTTGAAAAATTGTTCTCAAATATTGCAATAATGAAACTTGAAAGTTGCAGTTCATTATATCTTATAGAAAATTGTATTTTGCCTTTGATTGTTATTACATAATTGAGAGTTTAAGAATTTGCAAGCAAACTAGTCATTTAACTTCAACTATTTTGAACAAGAAATGACAGAAGAGATGATACTCCATTGTGTATATCATACTGTATAAGAAGGACGTGTTTGGATACACAAAGGCACCAGTTTGGGTCACAGTTATTAATTTAGTATCATTGCTGTCACTAATACTACCTCCTCTAAAATCATCACTTTGTATTCATACAAATTTATGATCATTAAATCACACAGATGTGAAGATACATAACCTTTCTTTGCACCTTTCTGAAGTCAAGGAATAAAGGACAGAGTAAACATGCACTGACATGCATGTGTGCATGCGCTCATACAGAACCACAGGGAGATTTAGTACCAGATTAAAAAAAAAAAAAAAAAATATATATATATATATATACATATATATATATATATATATATATAATTTCAAAGCAACAGACAAATCATTTAATAAATGTTGTAACAACTTGTTTTCCATATAGGAAAAAAAATAGTTCATTACTTCAAGCCTGATACAAAAATAAATCTGTTGACACACAAATTTAGATGCACACACAAAAAAGTGAGCTTGGAAGATCCAATATTATTTTCGTTGAAGCCAAAAAGAGCATTGTAATTATGAGCCAGAAGTGACAAATAAACAGGTCAACAAAATCAATTGTAAAAATTTTAAAATAGCCACATAAAAATAAAAAGTAACTTCAAAATAGAAGACAAGAGAGAAATATTTAGAACCCATATCTAGGGAAAATTTTTAAAATATATTAAAACAAACAGAATTCTTGTAAATATAAGGGAAAAGTGGAACTCAATTTAAAAAATGCCAAGGATATAAATAAGGATTTCATCACAAAGAATATACAAACTTTTATAAAGAGATATGTAACCTTGTTCAATTAAATATTAAAATTGAATAGTTCATGGTAGTTTTCACTTGATAAATCAGCAAGATAATTTTACAACTATTTTGGTAATAAAGTGTGAGTGGAGAAATTCTTATAAAAGTTCCTCAGTTTTTTAAATTAAAAAAAAAAATGGTAACAGGTTTGGAACCCAAGGGTCCTTGCTTAAGCACTTGAAACATCCCCAGAACTTTTTTTTTTATTTTTTAAAACTTGGAGACAGTATAACTACATTGTTTAGGGCCTCCATAAATGGGGAGGCTGGCTTTGAGCTTGGGATTCTCTGGCCTTCTCTGGCCTCATCTCCCCTAGTTGCTTGGATTACAGGACTGTACCATCACACTCATCAAAGTTTCTCAATTTTAATTTCTCCTACGGTAACCATCAAGAGCTAAATCACATAATTACAGGCTGTTTAGAATTCTCAGTGATATTTTAGTTTCAAAGATTTCCAAATACAAAACTTTTTATGATCTCTGGGCTAGTGCAAAGGTATGTCCCATTTAATATTAGTTTTGGAGAAAGATGGTACCAAACTCAGGTCATTTCTGAGAATATGAGGATGAATGTGGTTGGAAGATGGAGGATTTTGCTGAATTAGTTTCATGGATGAACTATTTTTCTCTCATTGAATTGTCAGAACTAATCTCAGTTTATAGGGAAAGTTCTTTTTTTTTTTTTTTCATTCCGAGCAATTAATCTCGTGTTTTTAGTACCAAAAAAAAAAAAAAAAAAAAAAAACTGTCACTGGAAATAATTTAACAGAAGAGTATAAACAACAGTGCATGCTTCACATACATCCTGCTCTAGCTAGGTCAACAGAAGCAGTCTTCATATTTTTCTCCAATAGGTTGTGATATGGTTAAATGAGCTTGAAATTACTATAAAATGGAGCTTTAAAAATGATCAAAATGTTCACAGAAATGCTAAATATAGAAACATGAAACTTTTTTCTGTGAAAGAATTGCGTGGATATTACAGGAGATCAAGCCTGTCAAATGCTATCATGCAGCTTAATATTGTATCTTTGATCCTGTCAGATCTATGTTTTTGACATGAAAATCAACCTAAGCCTCCTCCTTCTATCCTGTCGGCTTGTGACAGAACAATGTAAAAGCACTGAGATGCTATACACTTTGGTGAATTTATTTTTAATCTTTATTCTCTCCCTGGGAATTGTTCTTTCATCCCTGGAAATTTATTTAAACTCTGTCTTTAATTTTACTAGTGTTTGAGCCATTTATTTCAGCATTATTCTCCTGGAGAATACATGAATAATTATTAAAGAATCTAAGAATGGAACAGAAAAATCATTTGTCTTTCTTTTGGTACCATGCCCAAAATTTTCCCGAATTCTAATATATGGTTGAGCAAGTGTAGTGCGGAAAAATTCACTTACTCTAAAACTAGCTGCATATTGTGATATTTTATGTCAGTGTACGATATTTTTACCACAAGTTTTTAAAAAATTATTTTTCACGTCAGTTTGAATGTGAATTATCTGATACTCCTCCAGAAGTAATCTCTGTATCGCCTACATGAATCTGGTCACTCTATGATAACTGGGAGAAACAAGGTGCAGCAGAAGTGAGATTGTGACTTGCAAGATTAGAACAGAGCAGATTATGTAACTTCCATTCTGTTCTCTGATCCCTGAACCACCATGTCAATTCTCTGGTTGCCACGTTGTGAGGAAGTCTGAGTAACAAGCAGAGATTGTGAATGGATACTTCTATGGACAAATACAGCTAAACTCAGCTTCAAGCTTTTCCAGTCCCAACCCCAGGCATGCAAGGGAGAAAACCTCCATATCATTTAAGCAGCCAAACGATTATGTAACTATCAGTCCTTCATATCTTCCCTTATGAGCCTCCAGAAAACAGGGAGCAGAGATAAGCTACACCTTATGTGCCCTGTTTCCTGATACACAGTGAATTTGACCATACAAAGAATATTGCTTTATACCAATAAGCATGGACTGGTTTGTTACACATCAATAGACACCCAGGAGAAATTATTTTCCTTAAATATATGTGTCACTTATGTATTGGTTGAATTTTCTTTCGCTTTTTAGGGCACCTCCAAATTCACACATGTACCAGAAATATGAATAAATGTGAGATTCTAGACTGTGGAATCTCATGAAAATATAAGAACACAACCTTATGGAGTGGCTAAGGAAAAAAAAAAACAGAAAATCTTTCTTTCCTCTCTTTCTTAAATCCTTATCTCTAACTCAGGCAAAGGAACTGAGCTGAATAATATATAAATAAACAATGCAGTTATTTATAAAGTCCTAAATATCATGCTGAAAGCCCTTAAAAATCTGCAACCATACTTAAAGGATTTCCTATTATAATACCATGTACTCTTCTCAAAAGGATAGCTTGCAAAGATTCATATTTAGGCTGCAGAAATTCTGACAACTGCCTACAGCAATTGTTCACCTTTTGAGGAAAAAAGGCTGCAGATCAAGTGCCATACCATCCCCCAGTGAAATGCAGAACCTGTGAGAGTCATATTGTGTGCTGAACAGTCAAGAAAAGTGTGTCTCATTGTAAAACTGTGACACAATTACTTTCTTGAGGCATTGCCATAGTTGGTTTACATTTTATTCTGTGGAGTATAACAGGCATACAATGAGCAAAGCTATGAATGCAATGGTTTCCAACCATGAGTTTGTAACACTTATTAACAGTAAATACATATATATATTTGACAAGATATGTATAGATGTGGGGTGTTTTCAGAAACATGTTCTTTTGACACAAAAAATCTTTCTCCCAAATCAGCAACTCTGTCCTCTCTTCCCCTGCTCAGTTTCACTCTCTCTCCTTAAAAAAAAAAAAAAAAAAAAAAAGTATGATCTATTTTTAGTTCCTCTTTGGATTCCCGGCACTTGCATTTGACAGATAGGACATTAGTAATCATTTTATACAAGGTTAAAATTCTGCCAACTATAGAGGGCCAATGAGCAATGTAAATGATGATACAGAGCACGGTGGATAGGAAGGCACACAAAGTGGAGGCAATGGAAAGACACAGAGTACACAAGGCATCTAGAAACATGCATATTTAACTATTCAAGTGGGACATCACTGGAACACTCCCAAATACTCCCAAATGGCTTTTAAAATATATTCTGCTTGATGAAGCTTCAGGTTCAGAGATTCAATAAATCTTTTCTTTAGATTTCATTTGTAATGTATTTTAAATACTTTTAAAATTAAAATAAAGACAAAATGTCAATTTAATTATGGCTTATAGGGATCTTTAACACATGGAAAGTCATTGTGTGGTTCAGTTAGCTCATTTTTGTATAGAACTTGAAATCAACTTCTATGATTCCTATTTAACTGAAGAATATTCTGAGTTTTCTAAGGAGTTCTTGAAACACAGAAGACATGTAATTACTTATCTTTGGTTCTCAAGATTTTTTTTCAAATTTGTAGAAGGAAAGTAAATAAATCAAAAGAAGATTGAAATTAATATATAGCTAACATCTTTATTCATAAATTCCAATATTCACTTCTGTATCAATCAAAACCACTTCATCTTTTTAATTGATTTATAGGTAGCAAAACTGACTTCCAATGTGATTTAATTGCTTGTAGTGGATGTAAAGAGAATGTATTTTATATGGAGAATTTCTAAAAATTTTTTGGTAAGGTATGATGTTTCCTTCCACTGCTAAAATGTAAATCAGGTTTCTAATTTCCAATTCTATTTATTTTACTTTCTTTTTAAGAATCTATAACTAGGGGTTTCAGATTTTCATTCTGAGAAATCAAATTTATAATTATAAAACATATAAAAATTTCAGTGTCATATTTATATAAGCCATATTTAAAAGAAGGAACCAAATTGCTAAGGCACATTCTGATTAATCTAAATACTGTGTCATTATAAAGCATGAGTCAGGCAAACATGAGTTTGGTTGTTGCCTGATTGTTTCAATCATTTAGCACAATCGTGGTCTTGGCAGTACTGAAAATTTTTACTGAGAAAGGTTTGGCGCCATGACTTCTTTTGATTATGTAAGGATAACAAGAGCTAATGCTTATGAGTGCTGACCACATGGTCAATAGCTGTGAAGGGTTTGAGATTTTTATCCTGCTTGTAAGTGAAGCTAACCTGCTTATGAGGCTTTATACAGATGGTGACATAAGATTTGAGATTCCTCTCAGAGGTAAAGGATATCATTACTCAGGACAGAGCAGGTAGGCAGGGAGCTGCTGAAGTACCTGAGTGATGATATATAACAACTCATTACATTGTTACATGCTTTATGAGGTAACTTAACTCTACACACATGATAGATGAGATTAAGTAGCTGTAGTCAAAGACCAAGGTGGTGGTGCTGACAGTTGAACTCTGGAGGGCAACAGCTTCAGGTGCTGAGTTATTCATCTCTATGTTATATTGATTTCTTAGATGCATAAATGTAGTGCCGGTGCCTTAGAAATAATAACAAACATAATGTATCTTTACCATTAAAGATACATTATGTAGTATAAAAACCAACATATATGTAAAAAAATGTGTATGACATATTATTTTAACAAAGGTACAATTTGATGAAAGGCACCTCAAGTCAACTTTTCAAATATAGGAGTGGAATTTTTGGAATACAATATATAATATTAAAAAGTTTCATTTCTTAGGAAAACAATCTGAATCTAATGTTAGTAAACATATTGAGAGGCAGGGTGTCAATTTATCTCTAGAATCTGATCAGCCTATGTGATGTATACATCTAACTATTAAATTTGTAAATAAATTGAAAACTCTGTCCTGACTGGCCCAGGAGATGGTGTCTCTTTTAAAACTCTGCTTCATTGTGATTATGAGTCTTTAAACAGAAAATGTAGCCACTAAGCCTACAAGACATTTTTGTCTATTAAATCGATTGTGTTTTATTGTGATTATTTGAGGACATCTATTTATTTACACAACTTGTTCTTTGATTACACAGAGTTCTTAAAAACACAGGCCTTGTACTACATGATCCATTGCCAGGACAAGCTGGAGCATTAACCAAACACTGTGAGAAGGACAAAAGATTCCCTTGACTACCTGCAAAGAATCCCCTGGCTTTTCATGGCTGCAGTCCAAAGACACTTACACTAAAATAAATTGCACCCAAAATATTTAAAATAAATATTACTAAAACAATTCTACAAAGTATGCTGCTTATCAACGTGTCCTTTGTTTTTACACTACTTGAAACTATTGATATAAATTAATTAGTTTGCAAACACTTAGATCCGGGCTTGGCACACAGACAGATATATAAAAGCTATATAAGTCTTTGTTAAACAAAATAAAAGATGACATTCCTACATATAGGCAAAGCTACTTACTTTTGTATTTGATTTAGAAATTGCCAAACATTCAGATTTCTCTTGGGGGGAAAAAAAGAACCATTGGCTTAAAGTTCTGTCAGAATTCAAAATGCAGTGTGACTGGATGTATAATCTTCTCTGTGCATAAGGTTAGGATTTGTTTAAAATAAGAATGAAAAATGGACGAGTAAGCAAATGAGATGCAGGGACAGATCTGGGTAGCTAGAGCCTATTGCCAGCACTGCAGAGAATCATTAGCTTGACTTAAACCTTGAACCTAAGGATCTATTAATAAATTGACTTATTGTGCAAAGTGCAATTAAGCTCTTTGCATATATTACCTTGTTAAATGCCCTCCACGCTGTAAGTGGGGACTCTGTACCCACATACCACCAAACAAGTTATTCATAAACCATCCCCCTATTGCATTAGAAAAGGCTAAAACATGTTTATTTTACTGTATCTTCATTTTTAGGAAAACATGCAGGTGTTCTTCTCTCTTCCCTATATAATAAAATTGAATGTGAAATTTCTTTGGAGTTCCTTCAATAATGTTAAAGTTTTTCATAATATTCCATAAACAATGGCTGAGATTTCTAATATACATATCTGTTTATGTTTTCTGTGATCAAAAGAAACGAAAACTGGATTTGGATTATCTTTGTGACAATTAATTGCTTTAAATCATCATTTTCACCCTTCTCAGTATTAGAAAAATAAAATTTTTTCTTCAAAGTACTTAAGTCCACATTGACATTGAAAATAGCCATGGGTGGCACACACACAATGCTCCAAGCTTCATACACAGAAAAATGGTACTGCAAACAAACAAACAAAAAAAGACAGCAGACACAAAGAATGAGAGTTGCTCCTTAATATCAGTTAAAATATTTTTTTGGGCAAATGCTGAAAATCACTACAAAAGTAGAAATATCAACATAATAGAGATCCTAGGAGAACTAACATCAAGTTTTGGCAGGAAGTTTGCATATATGGGTGGTACCAGCAAGATTGGGCAGGGGGTTTTATGAATACTGTTGGATTGTTTTCATGCATTTATTGTTTGCCTTCTCAGTCAATTTTTAATTTTGGTCAATATATATTATAATATACATATATTTTATATACATATTATGCATATGGTTATAGATATAAAATATGTATGTCTATATAAATATATATCCACTTTTGTGCTGCAGGGTATCTCATCTTCTAACTGGGCTAGAGTTGGCATATACCACTTACCTACTAAAATGTTAAATAAATTAAAGAATAGTTGAGTGTTTACAATAGTTCTCTCTATTGTTGTCTCATCCTGAAACCTGGAAATTGAGAAAACTATATACTTAATCTATAACTTACAATGGCTTTCTACTCAAGAAGTGCCCTAACATATCAGAACCTTGAATCCTGGTGTACTAACATAATTTCCTGAATTTAATAGCCTAACTCTACCTCTCTTTAGAACTCACTCTTGGTAAATGGAATCAAGACAACTTATTCTCATATGTTGACTATTCATAATCTATCCAAAAATATTCATTGAAGGATTCTAATATCTCCTAAAATTTACTTAAAATGAAAGTAAAATATCTTGCCGTGGCAGGGCTAATGCTGGTCAGTCTCCTCTTTATCCTGAGTAACAATGGTTGACATAGAAACTGAGATGGAATTAATAGATTTAGGTTTATGAGATTGACAGAGTAGAAGACTGGAATAACAGCTAACTTTCCTATAAGAAAGTTTTCAGGGCTGGGAATGTGGCTCAAGCGGTAGCATGTGCGGGGCTCTGGGTTCGATCCTCGTCACCACATAAGAAAAAAAAAATAAATTAAAGATGTTGTGTCCACCGAGAACTAAAAACAAACATAAATATTAAAAAAATTCTCTCTCTCTTTAAAAAAAAAAAAGGAAAGTTTTCATGTAAGCCAGGCATTTATTCAAAGCCCTTTGAATGATTAGCTCATTTATTCTTCAAAGAATCTTAAAAATGTTACATCCTCTAATTATCATCCACAGAATTTGGATGCAGAAAATGGCTCACACAAATGTTAAATGCCTTATGAAAGGTCATAAGTACACTCCCCTGATAATTAATAATGTTGAATTTTTAAAATAAAAAAAACCTGTGCCAAATATATTAAAAAAATGACCACTATCAAATATTGCCTTTGGAAATTGATAAAAGAAAAACACAAGTCAAGTATGATGAAACACACATGCATGCACATTCAAGAAGCAGAGCCAGATATAGGAGTGAAGGGAAAGGTAGAAACAAAGCATCATTTGAAGATGGGATATTCACTATTCCCTAAAAAAGAAAAAAAAAATTTCCATCCTTTGGGAAGGTGAAAAACAACAGAAAAGACCCTTCTACATTTTTCTTTAGTAGCATTTTTCTTTCTACAATAATACCAATCAAGGAGGAAATATTGGTCAGGTGGTTGCCATTGAGAGGCCCCATAGAGCTCTCAGGGATACATGTATGTGAGAAGAGAAATAAAAGCCTAAGATTGTAAGTGCAAAGAGTTCAGAGCAGCTCAATCACCCAAGCCCAAGTGTGCTGCCAAGGGAACAGACTGCCGGAAAGTCAATCACAAATCCTACAACTGAGCTTATAAACTTGTGTTACATGAGATCCTTAATACATTTAAAGAAAGGAATGGGTGTCACTGTTTACAAATTTAAATGATGCAAAAATCACACAAATAATTAAAATATCCACACCCTTATGTCTTTGTTGTTAAATAGCACATATCTAATTCAAAATACATTTTAAAAAAATAATACTAGGTCTTTAGTCCATTCACATCCACAAAGGGAAATGTGATCAAGTCATGAACTGCATCTGGGCACAGGTAATTTAATCTATGTTGTGTAGAGGGGTTGCTTTCCATGTACTCCGATCTTTAAAATATTCAAGTAGAAAAAGACTATTAGTCAAACAATACCAGTGAACTCCCCTGGGTTATAGAATAAAAAAAAATCCCCTCTGATAATATAATGGTTAAAACTATTTAATAGAGGTTCTTTGGATTAGACAGAGGGGAGTGATGGGATGGCAAGGGGTATGGAGTTAAGGAGGACACTGGAATGAATTGGACATTATTACCATATGTGTATATATGATTACATAGCTAGTATAATTGTATATCATGAAAACCAGAAGAAATGCATTCTACTGTCATGTATAACCAATTAGAACAGATTAAAAAAAACTATTTGAAAATGTCTTCTTTCATGTATTTGATTAATTAAATTATTCTTCTTGGTTCAAATACAGCATTCTTCAAATGATAACTTTATGTCTTACTAATCTCAGGTGTGATTTCATCTGTCAAAATAATGTCAATTCAGGTAAAATTCTAACATATCTAAAGCTAATTTTCCCCAACTATTTTACAATTCTTAAACAGAAAGAATCATTTGTCAACCCAATAATAAAATCTTATTTTCTCCTGAAATTATCATGCATTTTTGGTAATTGGAATAGTATTTTTCCCATCAATGTGGTTAACATTCAGACTGAGATATTAGAGTGATTCCTCTTACCATCTAATGACATTATTATTATTTTTAAAATTTAAATGAAGGTAATACTCACTTTCGACAGAAGACCTAAAATTGGTTGGAAATATGTAACTCCAAGTCAGTTGCAGAAGTTGACCTCCTAATATTTGTTTGTGGGGAAAATGCTTGAGAATTGATAAAGGTTTTATGCATAAAACTAGGAAAAATGACACATGACCATTTTTTGTTGTTGTTATTAAACACAAAAGTAAAACATGAGTTCACTTTCTTCCTTTACCCATGTCTGTTATATATTTCTTTATTTTATATTAACTTATGTGGCCATTTATTTGTTTGTATACCTCTTCATCTGCTTTCTGACTATCCCCTTATTTCTGTTTTTATCTAATTTTATTTTTTTCCTTTCCCTCATTTTACTCTCTGTCCTCTGCTATATGTCTTTAAAACGAGATCATCACTCCAAATTCTGTCTTCTTTATTCTTTACTTCACTATATTGGGACTTGAATTTATAGCATAAAAAAATTATGGACTAAAATAAGAATTATGGAATAGCATTTCCCAAACTGATATGAACACACTGTAGTTTCCTTATTTGGACTTCTGGTGTTCTGAGATCCAGTGAGCTGGCCCTGGAAGCTGAGAAAGTCCTGAGCACAAGAGCCTAGAGGCTGGGAGTACAAGAATGTCAGTTAGAATCATATAGACACAGAAAAGGCTATTTTATGGTAGAATAAATCTGACCTAGCAATTCTATGTATATATGGGATTATATAACACTGAAACTCAAATTCATTTCTACCACAGGCTACTAACTTAAAAAAAAAACAAAACAAAAAAACTTTAAATAAATAGCAGAAAGATTTGTAGAGTTAAGGGAGGGAAACAGAGGACAGGGAAGGGAAGTACTAGGGACTGAATTAGAACAAATTTAATCTATGCATGTATGATTATGTTAAAATAAGCTCACATATTATATGTAACTTAAAGAAGCAAATAAAAAGAAAAAGCCATTTCATAATCATATAGCTTTTTAAAATAATACTGGATCACATATTCTACAACCCCTTCAGATATATGTAAAGATGTCACTCCCAGTACCTGGGACTTCTCAATTTCTTGACGGCCCCTTTTCAATGATATTGTTCCATGCCTACCTCAACCCTTTTCTATAATGGTACAATCATCCACTAGGCTTTGCCTTACTAATAGTTAAAGCTTCCCTTTCTTCCATCTTTTAGTTTGCTAGCATAACTTTTTCCTGACTAGATCCAATCTATGCAGTTCATTTCCATTATTATCTCAATTTCAACAAATATTTACCCATTCATGAACATATAGTCTAATGATTTTTTCTGTTTCCATAGTACTCGTGTCTGTCATGTGCTTACTTTCCTCAGTACCCTATGTGCAGTTATTAAAAGTACTCCTTTATATACATACTTAAAACACTTGCTGAATTCTTTCTTCTTTGAACAATTAAATGAGCTGTTAAACTGAATTGTAATGCTGTGCTTTGTATATTTCATGCAACTTAAAATGACATGCAACTTAAAAAGAAATTTTGCTTGTTGCTCATTAAATGTATTGTCATTATGCTAAAATGGGCTCTTACTTTTGCTAGGATAATTCTGTTACATTCAATATCCTACTCTGGTGGCTAGCAATTTCACATTTTCTTCAACCTCCAATAATTCTTCCCCATTTTAACACCCAATAGATGATGAAAATTGCTGTTCAACCAAGATAAAAAAACAATCAGAAGTGAAGTATTATAAGCTATGTCATCACATTTGCCTACCTACTTAAATCTACTCCAGAATTATCTGCTTTTTATCTCTTTTACAAATATCAGTACATATATTTGTACTGTGATAAATTTCATGAAATCTACTTGTGTATTAGATTCCATTTCACTTAAATTCTCAAAAAATATCCCATTAATTATTCCCCATTAATCTTTTATCATTATTCTTTTCTTCATTTCTTTGGATATTTCTACTAGTATATAAATGCACTCAATGTTCCCTCTCTAATTATTGTACTAAATATTTCATTTAAAGTGAACCTTCTGGAAAGTATTTCCTAAACTTACACTCTCCACTTTGTTTCTTTTTTTTTCCTATTTCCTAATGACTTTAAATCAGCATTTGCCAATATAATTCCCATGAATGAGCTCTTGGCAAGACTAATAATTTTCACATTGTGAAATCTAATAGTCAGTTCTTGGTCTCATTCTTCTTGCTTTTTAGCTTCCAAAACACTAGAATCCCCCGAATTTTCTCATGTCTTCCGAGTATATCCTCTGAGTCTTCAGGGATTTTTTTTTCAATTCTAATTTTTATATATGACAGTAGAATGCATTACAAGTCATATTACACATATAGAGCATAATTATTCATATCTTGTTTATACAATGTATAGTCACACCATTTGTGTCTTCATACATGTACTTAGGGTAATGATATCTATCTCATTTCTTTATCTTTTCTACCCCATGCCCTCTCCCTTCCTCTCCTAACCTTTTGCCCTATCTAGAGTTTGTCTAATCCTCCCACGATCTCCTGACCACCCCATTGTGTATCAGCCTCCTTATATCAGAGAAAACATTTGGCATTTTTTTTTATGGTTGGCTAATTCACTTAGCAGTATGTTCTCCAACTCCATTTATTTACCTGAAAATGTCATGATTTTATTCTCTTTTAATGCTGAATAATATTTCATTGTGTATATATGCCACATTTTTTTATTCATTCATCTATCGAAGGGCATCTAGGTTGATTCCATTGTTTAGCTACTGTGAATTGTGCTCCTATAAACATTGATGTGGCTGTGTCCCTGTAGCATGCTGTTTTTAAATCTTTTGGGTATAGACTGAGGAGTGGGATAGCTAGGTCAAATGGTGGTTTCATTCCAGTTTTCTAAGGAATCTCCATACTGCTTTTCATATTGGCTGCACCAATTTGCAATCCCACCAGCAATGTATGAGTGTGTTTTTCCCCCTACATCCTTACCAACACATTGTTGTTTGTACTTTTAATAGCTGCCATACTTAGCATTATCTTCTTCAATGCCATCCATTTACCTGAAAATGCCATGGTTTTATTCTTTTTTAATGCTGAGTAAAATTCCAAAGTGAAGTCAGCCAATCCCCCCAAAAGGTATGTTTTCTCTGATATAAGGAGATTGACTCAAAGTGGGATTGGGAGGGAGAGCATGGGAGCAATAGATGAATTCTAGATAGGGAAAAGGGGTGGGAGAGAAAGGGAGGGGACAGGGGATTAGCAAACATGGTGGAATGTGATGGACATCATTATACAAAGTACATGTATAAAAACTTGAATTGGGTGTCAACATACTTTATGTACAAAAAGAGATACAAAAATTGTGATATATATGTGTATTAAGAATTGTAATGCAAAAAAAAAAAAATAGGATTACCTTAGATTAGGTAGATGGAAATGAAAGGTGGGGAAGGCAGGGGATATGGGAATATGAGAGATAGTAGAATGAAACCGACATTATTACTTTATGTATGTGACTGTATGACCAATGTGATTCTACAATATCTATAATCAGAAAAATAAGAAATTATATCCCATCTATGTATGATATATCAACGTATATAAGTGCATTCTACTGTCATGTATAAATAATTAAAACAAATTTTTTTAAAAAGCTTTAGAGTGGACATTTTCTCTCTCTCTCTCTCTCTCTCTCTCTCTCTCTCTCTCTCTCTCTCTCTCTCTCACACACACACACACACAAAAAAAAAAAAATAGCTGCCATACTGACTAGAGTGAGATGAAGTCTTAGAGTAGTTCTGATTTGCATTTCTCTAATTACTAGAGATGTTGAGCATTCTTTCAAATATATGTTCAGTGATTATATATCATCTTCTGAGAAGTGTCTGTTTAGTTCCTTGCCCCATTTATTGATTGGGTTATTTGTTTATTTGGTGTTTAGATTTTTGAGTACTTTATATATCCTAAAGATTAGTGCTTTAATCTGATGTGCCTGAAGTAAAAATTTGCTTCCAAAAGCCTCCTGTGTTTTGAAAGTACAATCCGGATTACTTTTTGAACCCTTTTAATTTTATGTCATCTATTAAATGGATTCAATGTAGTCTTATGGCATAAAAAAAAAATACACTCATCAATTACTACCCTATTGAATTGATCCCTAGTGTGGTTCTAACCAGTGGAATAGATTGCAATGGTTCAACTGTCATACCCACTTGGGTGTCTAACAGAATCTTGTATTTTTATATTCCTCACCCCATTTCAAAGCCCACTTTTTTGCCTTCTTCCTTGAGTAAGCCTTTAATTTTATTCTTCTAATTCTCATAGATAAAAATTTAGAGAGTGTAGAAAGTATTTCTTTCACCATTAAATCCTAATATTAAGACAATGACTGGCACAAGTTGTTTTTCAGTGAATATGGTGAAAGAAAGAATGAGTGAATGCATAAGTGAATTCAGACAGTTTAGATTTTGGAGGATTTTGATATTTTGGATTATTTTTTCATCCTTCATGATGGTAGAAAAACCTAAGTCTGAGTTTGTATATAAACACTTGAATGTTATTCAGATTAATAGACCTAAATATCCCTCTTTTAAAGGTGATGATAAACCACCTGTTTCCCATTTATTAAATGTTTCTTTTATAATTATGCTTAAGCCCTCACTTTCTAATAGGTGAGGTAAGGCCATCCATAGGTAAGTGATTTCCTAAAGAAGTCTTGCTAACAGTGAACTCTGAAGCATGCCAGAAAAAAAACATTTTGTAAATGCCTTTTTTTAAAAAAAATAATTTCATAATAAATAAAAAAATACTTTTTACAGGTGCAGAAAAGATGCATTGGTAATACTTTGTTAGGGGAAAACATGGCTTTGTTGTGTGGATATAGGCAGATCTTAAATGAATTCTTCAACATTGCTCAGTCGTCGCACAGATTATTTCATTTATTTGTAAGCATCATCTTCTTGCAAATTCTTAGATCATGTTTTCCACTGTGATATTTGATATTTTAACTTTGCAAAGAATAATAAGGATAAATTTAAAAGCTCTTGATTCATCAAAGAGGGTTAGCTTGGTCTTTACTATTATATTTTACAATATCCTCTATATTTTTCAGTTCAAATAAGCTCAGATAAAGAAAGAAGGATGAGAAGGAAAAAATCCATGATATCACAGTTTTATTCATCATATTTCCTCATGCATAAAAAGCTTTTGGAAAAATCTACCTTTTTTTCTTTGACTTATAATTATGTTCCTATCTTCAAACATCCCTTATAGTTTGAAAAAAATAATTAATTTCTTATCCTAGGGGGCAATTTTTTTCAGCTATTGCTTGCTCTTCATGTTGCACCTATAGAAAGAAATAGCCTTCAAAAACTTTAAGATATCTAATAATTTACTAGCAATGTGTCTGTTATGAGCCACTTATTTCATCTCAAGAGCAGTTTTTCATTTATTTGTCACCATCTGGAAAGATGAGTATTAATAGTTCTGGCTGACTTGTTTTTAATTTTTTTCTCTATATTTTCTATGATATTAACAATTAAGATAAGCTAAAATGTGGTACATATACACTATGAGTATTATTCACCCATAAAGAACAAAGTCATATCATTGGAAGGGAAAGGGGATTAGACATGGAAGTAGAAGGGAGATTAAATTAAGAGGAAGAAAATCAACTAGTGGGGAAGAGGAATGGGTAAGGTAAGATGGTCAAAAGATGGGAATGATCAAAATGTGTTATATGAATGCATTCACATGCCACAATGAAGCCCACTTCTGTGTATAATTGATATGTGCTGATAGAAATGTAACCAAAACTTTTAAAATGTAAAAAAAAAATAAAATAAAAGAGGTTAGGCAGTCAGAAATATTTAAGAGCATTTATTTTTATTTATTTATTTCTAGTTATAGATGGATACAATACCTTTATTTTATTTATTTACTTTTATGTGGTGCTGGGCATTGAACCCAGGGCCTCTCATGTGCTAGGCTAGCACTCTACCACTGAGCCACAACCTCAGCCTAAGAGCATTTTTTTTTAACTAAAGATAAAAGGAGTCTTAATGCATCATTCAAAACCACTGAGCTTGATTTGAAAGATGAAAAAAAGAAAGTATCTTAGCCCATCCTCTCTCTTTCTCATTCTTGGTCTCAATTCCTCAGTCTCTGTTTCTTAATTGATTTTTTTTTTCCTTTTTTATGGGTTTCATTTAATAATTCCTTCATACCTTTTAACACTACTGCTCTAATTGTTGTGATTAGAAAGAATGATGTTTTCCAATTTCTGAAGATCACATATGAGAAATTCCATATAATGGTAGTGTTGGATACTCCCATTTCAACAAGTCCTAGGTACTTAGTGTGATGCACACATCATGCTGACACCAGGAGACCTCCAATTCTAATAATTTTGTTCCTCTAAGAAATCCTGAAAATTGTTTTTGCTATGGGTCAGGTGGTTGATACAAATGTAGGTTTTAAAGTCATTTATATTGTTGTTTTAAAATTTTTCCCTTGGGATAAAAAAAAATAGAATAGAATTTTTTTTTGTTTTAGTTTTGTTTATCAGAAGAAAATCTGTCCAAGTGAAAGTTAAAGGGCACTTGTTTTCTTTTTAAAATAATAAATTATAGATGAGATTTGTTTCTCTGTCAGATTTGGACAAAATATTGAAGAAAACAATGGTAATGTGCATGCAGAAAGTTCTTCAACCTGAATTACCTTGAATGATATGTTTTTAAATATTATATATCTTATATTTAAATATTTAAAAGCAACAAAGAAAAGATTATAAATAAAGTGGTCTACAGTCCTCCAAAAAGAGCTGTCAAATAGGTTCACTAATGCTTTAGTCAAAATTGTTAACAAAAAATATTTCACAATTTTGATTCATGAAAATTATGTCTTCTTTTTAAAAGTAAAGAAAAAGAATCTTGAGGCTTTTGGGTAATACAAATTTTGCATTTTTGAGAAAATTGTGGTAATCTTAATATATATTTAGGAGTCTTAAATAAAATTGCACTAAATCAATGATTAATCAATATTCTATAGAAATATCATGAAATATAAACTCAATTCATATATTGGAACATGAATAAAAATTTCTTATATCTTAAAGATTCAAAAATGAAGTATAAAAACACTCAAATGTGTCAGGTAAAGTAGATAATGAGTGAATACATGTGTAAAATTTATATATAGATATATGATTATTATAATTTTGCTTCAAAAATATTTTCATAATATAATATCACTATACTTATCAATAAGATACATGTTATTTAAAGTAGTTGTGTGCAGCAGCATATTACAGAAAATAAATGGTTAAGCAATTCTTTTAAAATGAAATTTAACAAATTATATTATTTCTTTAGTGTAAAACACTATAGAAGGGGCTGGGATTGTGGCTCAGCGGTAGAGCGCACACCTAGCACGGGTGGGACCCAGGTTCAATCCTCAGCACCACATAAAAATAAAGGCATTGTGTTGTGTCCATCTATACCTAAAAACTAAATATTTAAAAATACAAAAATAAATATACTTAAAAAACATTACAGAAGTTTAGCAAATCATTCTCACTCTGTCAAGTTTCTAAATTTTCATAACTAGATGAGGGGCAAAAATTTGAGAAACAAAAGTGGAATATGTCTGTTGTAGCCACACAATTATGGTTTCTAAAGAGGCTAGCTCTGGACCTCTGGGTATTTACTACTCATTCCTTTGGTTAGGCAGCCTTGTTTTGTTGTTGTTGTTGTTGTTGTTGTTGTTGTTGTTTGTTTTGTTTTTGGTACTAGGAGTTGAACTAAGAGGCATTTGACCACTGAGCCACATCCCCAACCCTGTTTGGATTTTATTTATCAAAAGGGTCTCAATGAGTTGCTTAGCACTTTGCCATTGCTGAGCCTGGATTTGAACTCATGATCCTCCTGTCTCAGCCTCCTGATCACCTGGGATTACAGGTGTGCTCTACCATACCCAGATAGGCAACCTTTTATTCTGTGTAATAATCTCCCATGAGGGTTTGCTATGTACTATTTATTGATATTCTCACCACAAAATGGGTATGAAGATGTTCTTAGAGGGGAGTGGTGATCATGTGACATGGCTAAAGCCCTGACTATGTGAGGTACAATGGCTGAACACCTATAAACGGAGTACCAACACTGGAATCGGAGACCTTTACTCCATTATTCCACTGAAATACCTATAGCAAATAAACACACATTATAATACTGTTTTAAAATTATTTTTAGTTGCAAGCATGTTGTATAAAACATCACAAAACATAATCACACATACTGAACATTGACAGGAAACTAAGAAACATAATTTCAAAGAAAATAAAAACAAATAATACCTATTATTACAATGGTCAGTACACATTTCCTATTCATTCTATTTTACTATATCTTGTTTGTTGTTGTTCTTGTTTAAGAATAAATGGGAAAATTAGACTTTTTTGGAAATACTGTGACCTTGAAAAACAAAAAAAAAAAAGCTTCAGGAGATTTTTTAATATTTAAACAATAGATATGTAGACACTCATTTTGCAAGTTCCTATTTAAAGTAACTTAGTTTTGAGAGCATATTCCATGAAGTAATGGAATCATGAAAATATAATGATTTTTCACCTTTAGAAGTAACTTGGGAAAACTTAGAAATTAAGGAAGAAAGAAAGAAATTGGGGGATTAGCGACCTAGTGATGCTGGGCTATGGAAAACTTAATCTGTGGTCCTGGGTGACTTTTGCTCAAGTCCTCGGACTATGGCCTTTCTGAAAGAAACATCAAGTTTATTATATTTTACTATTAGATTATGACATCAGATATCCTAGAATGAACATGTCCTTTGAGTGTCAACTTTCAGTCCTTAGGAACATTCTCATATTATATATTTCCTGTCCCTATAAGATACACACATTTTTACAATTTAATTTCAAAGATAGAAAAGACAAAAACATATTATCAAAAGTTAGGAAAAAAATATACATCCTTGCCTATTACATGTCTTTAAAAATTTTGAAGTTGCTGTATATGAGGATATGTTCTTGTTTTTTTTTAAAAATATACCAGGACATTCATAGCCATAAAAATTTAATTCAGTTTTAACATATTTAAATACATTCTGAGCATGTCTTCTTTATAAATTTTTAAGGTAAAATTAGAATTAATGTGGAATGTCTTTTTTCATACATCAAGAATAAAAAGAAGAATTTAAAAGGACAGAAAAAAATAGAAAAAGGAATTTTATTGAACTGCTTTTCTTAAATGAAAATATTTCCCCCAATAAGTATAAAACATGTGCCACTGAAATTTATTTGAAGTCAACTCTTCAATGAGTTCAATAATTAATCTTTTTTCTTATTCTAAATCTGGCAGTACTGTATACAGCTATTTTGCAAAGTTTGTAACACAATTATGATTCTTGAATTCAACATTTGTACCATTTAAGAATCTCAATAAAAATGTGTAATTTATTAATAGTACAAGTAAACATGAAACTATTCTAGCACTGTTTTATATTTTTAAAAATGATTTATATTAATGTATATTTTCTGAAACTACAATGCAAACTTTCTAAGCTTCAAAGTTGATATTACCACGACAATGATTTTAAAAACTGCCTACATTTTATTATCATTAACTATACTGAAAAAGTAAACAAGTTTGATACAATTTTCTGTCCAAATTATATTTATAACTATCTGTGCACTAGTTATGAATTAAAACATACTGCTGAAAATGTATTCTGTCTCTTAGAGTATGATTAGTCTTAAAAGAGTGTCTTTTTATCCTTGAGAAGGAATGCACATTTATGTATTAAAAAACAAAGTTTCAAGTTATGGGATGATGGGTTATAAGTAATCATGTTGATTTGTTAAATGGAGGACTCTGAAAACAAAACAATATCTTAAAATTTTTATTTTTTAATGTCAAGAATCATGTCTGTATTTAATTTCTATGAGAAAGTAAATAAAATTCAAAACATTTATTAAATTTTGTAACAATTTCTTCTTTTGTATTACCTCCTCCTGTGTCCAGGCAAAAATGAATAGCTCCTATAGTTTTCATATGTTTTAAGTGACTCTGAAAGATATGCTGAAATTTTTCAACATTTGCATCTTCATTATCAAACTGGGAATCTTTTCTTATTTATGCATATAACTAGTACTTTCATTATGAATTTATTTTTGTACAATGATTTTTTTAAAATATCTTGTAACAGAGGAGAATGTTCATGTTTCACTTTAAAAATAAAATTTTCTGTTTGCATTATAACCAGTCAACATTAAACATGAAGTAAGTTTAAAATACTAATACATGATGATATTCTTAACATTTGGCTGTAAACACTATAAATATAAAGCTATATTTGTCTTCATCTTCTCTACCATCCTTCTAATTTAAACCTGATATCATCTGTCATAAGTCATTGTAATATTCTCCTTAATGATCTCCAGCATTGCCCTTCACTTCATTTTGCACACATCAACTGGGCCACTATTTTTAAAATGTGTATCACATAAGACGTACACTTTGAGAAAAAATAAAGAATTTCACTATATGACTTATATAGCTTGGCTTCAACCAATTTCTGCATAAGTATCCAAATTTGTCTTTTTATTTCTGCATCTCTCATGCAAATTTTATTATCATTTCTTTTTACCCTATAATTTATCAAGATCTTCATTGAAATTTTTGCCCATTGGCCTAAGAACATAGGAATTGTTTTCCTTCATTAATTCCTTCTCAGTTTTTATGGTACACATCAATGCCATATCCACAGAGAGGTTTTCTCTAGACTATCCTGTTTAAAAGGCACTTATCTTTCTAGTAACTTTGCCCAAGGTATTGGCTATTTCGTATAGAGCATCTATCAAACAAAAGGAAGAAACAAAAAAACAAAGAAAAAATGAAAGAGAAAAGGACCAGGTGCTGTAGCACAGACCTCTATCTTGAAATTAAAAAAAAAAAAAAAGTTGGGGATTTTGCTCCATGGTAGAAAGCATTTGGGTCCAACTCCCAGCACCAAAGTAGTAGTAGTAATAATAATAATAATAATAATAATAATAATAATAATAATGGTAAAATAAATACACTTATTTTGTGGTTTTCATTTTTTTCAGGCTAGAATTCCAAATCTGAACTGGGACTATTTTTCTTGCTTACTTTTAATTTGCAATGCCTGATGCAAACTCCAACATAAGATCCTCAATATATTACCAATTATAAAAAAAAAAAAAAACCCATAAAATATTTAGAGAGAACATGGACTGAAAGTGTTTCTCCTAAATTCATTGTTGAATGCTAATATGCCACATGACAGAATTTGGAGTCAGTGCCTCAGAAAAGTGTTTTAGATATCCATAGCACCTCATGATTAGAATCACTTCTCTTAATGAGAAAAAATCCAGAGTTCTCTTTCCTCTTTCACCATGTGAGGACACAATAAGAAATCAGTGAAAGAGATAGTGGGTCTCCACCAGACATCAAACCTGCTACCTCATCTTAGATTTCTTAGCCTTGTGAGCTACAGGAAGTAAATTTTCTTTTTATAATATGCCCAGTTTATGGCATTCTCTGATGGCATCGTGGACAGACTAGATAGTAAATAACTTGGTAACTTTCACACAGAAAGCATTTGGTTGAGAACAGATTTAACACAGGTACCCTGACTTCAGTGCAGATAAGATTCACACCCATTCTGGATTGTTCCTTAGTTATGTGTAAGTACTTTTTCAACCACTCTACCCCTTTTATTCCACAAGGAAGGAAATAAATGGATTGCCTGAGAAAAATTTTGCCTAAGATAATAAATAAAGCTAGTCAAGAAACTGAGACTAGTAAGAACACATTTCCATTCCAGACATGTCCCTTTTATTACATTTTATTTTATTTTTTCCCTCGAATCTGAACTCTGCAAGTTACATATAAGTCTGAAGAGATCAGTTACATTTAGGTCCAGATTAGGATGACATGATCAAGATATTGGATCTTAAATAAGGAATAAGACATAAAAGGCAGTTGAAAAACAGTTTAATATCATGAGGTATGCTCAATTAGTGACCAAGGTAATTAAGTTTCCATTCAAAGGCAGAGCTCCTGAGCGAATCAGAAATTCAGGAGGCTAGAGAGCTTCTTTGGAAGAAGAATTTGCAAACTTTAGTGAGACCATTTCTCGTGAGTTGAGGCAGAAGTGATTTTCCTTCAACAGATTCTCATCCTTTCCTGGAATACTTTAAATCAGTTTCAAACTGTATAAAAACCTTGGCCATTGAAAAGAAGTACAATCTGCTTCAGCCACTGAATTGCTGACAGCTAAATAAAGAATGCTGCCATTTAGAATAGACTCTCTGGCCCTAAATTCTTGTGCAAATAAAATATATTTCTGCATTTTATCAGGAGAGCTATATTTCCATAAAGTATTCAAATTTTCCAAGAAAAAAAATGTGTCTATTGTAAGACTCTGTAGAAGGAAACATTGGTCCTTGACTTCTGTTTTTCAATCTGCCATTATATTGATATTTTCCAGAAATAAGTCAACTCACACTGAGTTCTTGGTGTTAAGTAGAATCCATAGGCTTACAAATGTCATACTTCTTGCCTACTTTTGACCTGTTTCCTTTGAACCTTGCTAGAAACAGATTGAGAAATTAAACTTTGATTGGACATCAGTTCAAAAAGCCAAGTTTGAGCCAAGAATAGACATCAAGGCAAAAATCAGGTGTATAGCACGTATCAAGAGATGCCCTGATGCTCAGTGGGAATCGGTCAAGGAAAGAGCAGGTTTGTTTTTTTTTTTTTTTTTTTGTCATTGATAAGGTTTAACTGCCAGTGCACAGAAAATCCAAGACTTGAAGATAGAACAGGGACACTTATATCAAGAAGGGAGACTGTTTTATGAAGTATTTTCTGGTGGGTGACCTTCTTATCCCAGAGTGTATGGTGCTTCTTTACACTTAGTTTAAGCTCTGAGCTTACGGAAAAGAGACAACTAGAAACAATTATGATAATATAATAAAATCCAAAGTATGTCCACATTGTATTCTTTCATCTTGATCTTCATAACCAGACAGAAATGTACACAGAGTGGAAAAGATGGTAATTCTCAACTTTCCATCAAAAAGAGAAGTAAGAATCAGAGAAGTTAAAAGATTTGACAAGTATATAGAATTGCTATATGATGAAGTCAGAATTCAAATGTAGTCTCATGAATTGAAATGCCATTTTCATTCCACTCCACCATATCAATCTCAGTAATTCAGTTCTCAAAGTGAATTGAGAGGAAACATGAAGCTAAATGCAATATTTCAAGGAGATATAGAATGAATTCAAACATATGAATCCCAAGATAGAGCTTAGATTGTAAATAACCAATCTTGTCAAGATATGAAAGCCATTCTGGGCTCAAAACTAAGATGTGATTTAAATGTCATATTTGAATAACAGTCCTGTGATCCATTATCTACCATAAATTTTTAGATCTAATTTTAGAGAAAATGAAAACAAACAAGCTAACCCTTTTTTATACCATCATAAAATTGTATAGTATACTATGAATCTTTAAACGATATTTGAAATCTAGTGTTTCTACTGAATGGATACTTTTAAAACATTTTAGTCTCCTGACAATTGACCTTTAGAACACTATAATTTTCTATTTGTAATTAAATCTTAGCATGAAAATTCTAGCAAAATGTATATTTATTTATTCTTAAAATAAGGATTATTTTATTTTAAATTCCCAAGACTGCACTATATGTGGAAATCTTGTTACTAATTTATAGAAAGGAAACTCTACAAGAAATGAGATACAAGCTGCAAGCAAGATTTTCCCCCAATAGTTATTTTGTATTACTAACAAGCATCAGATATGTATATTCATTCTGACATCAAACATTCCAACAACCAGTATCTTAAAAACTAGGTTAACTAATTCAACCAATAAAATAAAGCAAAAGGACATTCACTTTTAATTTAAAGATCTAAGTGAACTGAAGAGGCCTGGATGAAAGCACCTGCCTGACATATTTTCATTTTCCCTTTTCCAAATTAATATACTTCTTACATTTCTTCAGATGATTATTCGCAGTTCACATTAGCCCTTCTAATAAGGAATACGACTGCCACTAACATATTTTTGATCAGGTTTTTGTTTGTTTTTTACCTAACAATCTAACAGTCCTACATTGTTTTACATAATGATAATTGACAATAAACAGAAGAAAGGCAGAATCTATCCGATTTCAATGTAAGATTTATTGCATAAAGCAATGTATACTTAATAGGTGACATAAATTCTGGAAAACTGGAGTTCTTAATGTGCATTATTTATTAATAGGTCCTAGATTCATTGCTTCAAATATACGATTTTACTTTTACAGCTAAATGTTTACTGTGAATGGTTTAAAAAAGGGATACATATAAACCCCCTTATTCCCTTAATTTTATAAATGCCTGGAGACAACATTGTAGTTGATGATGGTAGTTTGTGGGGGTAGAGGTACTTTCTATCTTTGGTTTATTTCATTGAATGCTATTGTTGTAAATAAACTACTTGGCTTATTAACCAGTGTATATTCAGTTGGCATGCTCACTCATGTGGATGTGTACATACTAAGTGCATTTCCTTCGTATGTATTACACATACTTAGATGAGATATTTTTTATTACTTTTCCCTGCTTCTCCCCTAAAAGACAGCAAAGAAAGTACTCCTAATACTGAAAAGACAAAGGGGCCAAGATAGAACTTTAATAAACAAAGGAGGCATTGCAGAGAATGACCTTGGTTTTCTTTTTATTGGACACAAGAGAGATTTACAGTCTACAATCACCAAGGGGAGAAAAATTCCTTGCTGATTGAGCAAGAATGGAGAAGTCCAACACACACCAAGTATGGATCCCTAATTCCACCTCAATATCCAATGTAGTAAAGGGGATGATTTGCCCCAATGTCAGAAGAACTGAGTGTTTCTAAGCCTTGTCTCTGGAGGCATTTGGAGATGGATGACCAGCATCCACCAATCATCTATCAGTGAAAGAATAATTCAAATCTAAACTGCACAAGCTCCTCTCTACCATCAGGAGGTGGCTGAGGAAAATGTGTGAGGTAAGTAGCACCACAGAGGATTAAGCTGAAGACCCAATAGTGCCAGAAAAGTGAAGAAGACAAGAGAACATTTCAAGGGATCTGAAAATAAATTGGAACTCTAGCTAATAGAAGAAGACTAAAACCAAAACATTAAGCTTTTTAAACAGGGAAAATGAGGACAGGGTACGAGGTTCACTGGTAATATACTTGCTTTGCATGCTCAAGGCCATAGGTTCAATCCTCAGCACAATAAATAAATATATAGGTACATGTCTGCTTAAAAAGATTTAAATAAAAGCAAAATTATTCCATAATATTAAAAAATCCAGAATAAAGTCTAAAACCATTTGTCATACAAAGAATGGAGGCATATACATTTTGATAGAAAAAGACAAATCAAAAATCAACCAACACCTACACAGAGCTAAACAAAACATTGGCTTTATCTGACAGATATCATAAAAGTGTTTCAACAAACAATTACAAAGTATGCTAGTTTTGATCTGGGATGTTTCCCAAAGACTCATGTGTTGAAAGCTTGGTCTCTGAGACAACAATATTCAGAGGTGGGACTTTTAGGAAGTGATGGATCATGAAGGCTCTAACCTGATCAATGGATTAATCCATTGAGAGATTAATAATTTGTGGCATTATTGGGAGATTATGAAAATATAACATGTGGGACCTCATTGAAGGGAGTCAGACAAGTGGGCATGAACCTGGGGACTATATCTTGACCCCACCCTTTCTTCCTTAGCTCATGCTGTCTGCATCTGATTCCTGGCTGCCATGAGGTCTACAGCTTGGCTCTGTCCCATACTACCAATCAGGATGTTCTGCTTTACCATCAGCTGAGAAGCAAAGCAATCTAGTGATCCTGGAATAAAAACACCACTGAATCTGCGATCTAAAACAAATATTTCCTCTTTTAAGTTGTTTTTCTTAAATATTTTGTCAGAATAACAAAAAAATTATGGGAAAAAATTTTAAAAAATTGAAAATCTTGGCATATATAATGCTATTTTAAAAATAACCTAATATAAATAGTAAAGCAAGCAAACAAACAAACAACAACAACAACAAAACTACACAGTGACAACAGCGTGTTGAGAAAAGACAGTATCCATAGCCTTCAGAACAAGTCAAAAGAATTAGATCCTTGGTGAAAACAAAGACAAGTTAACAAAGACAAAGGGATCTGAGATATAATACATCAAGAAAATAAGTGAAGCCCATACTAGATATTTTTCACAGAAATACACACACAGAGTCACCAAGTTTGATTAGAATAAAACAATAAAAATGTAAGAACAAACCAAAAATTCATAAAAACAAAAACAAAGTGATCTATTACCTAGAGAATGACAATTCAAATGATAGTGGAAATCTCAACTGTAACCAGGGACCTGAAGAAAGAAACAGTTTTTCAAGTGATAATTTCAAAGAACTTTTCACTGTTAGTCCATTATTCAGTGAAATTATCCCTCTAGAGTGAGGGAGAAATGCCTTCCCTACGAGGAAGTAAACTAAGAGTGGATTGCCAGCAGATCTAAGAACAAATCTTAACTTGTGAAATCTCCCTAAACAACAAGAAAATGGTAATAGAAAAAAACAAAGAAAATCAATGAATGGGATAAAAATTAGAGATAGTGGGTGATTATCTTTCTCCTCATGATTTTTTTAAAAATATACTTTTTTGCTGAATCAAAATAATAGCACATTTTATGTGGTGTTCAATGAATATTAAAAAAAATACTTAGAAAATTATATTTTAAGAAAGGAGAGCTTAAAGGAACCCAAATTCAACTAGGATAAAATAACCCAACTAATTCTATAACCAGAAGACAAATTAAAATACAATCAACTTGCTCCCAAAAATGAAATTTTCAGCCTAGGTAGCTTCACTAGTCAATATATTTAACATTTAAAGAGCAATGAAAACTAATTTTACATATTTTACTTCAGGAAAAAAAAGGAGATCTCACACTCCCAATATATTTTATAAGGTTAGTGTTGCCTTAATACTAAAACCAAACTAACATAGTAAAAAGCAAGAAAGAAATGAACATCTGTAATGAACTTATATATAAAAATCCAAAATAAAACATTACAAAATTAAATCCAGCAATGTGTAAAATGATTACATACAAAGAATAAACAAGATTTTCTCTAGGTATGTAATGCTGATTACATATTGAAAACTCAAACAATATAACTCACCATATCACCAAATTATTAGAATCATGATCTTATCATTTAATGCAGAAAATCATTCAAAAAATTCAAAATCTTCCTTTATAAAAGAAGTGAAAATTTAGAATTAAACAATGTTTCTTCTATTAGATAAAGCACGTCTAAAAGAAAAAAAAAATCTATAGCTGACAAAATATTTTACAGCACAAAAATGAATGCTTTCATCCTATGATCAGGAACAAGAAAGGAAAGGATGTCATTGTCACCAGTGTTTCTCAATATAATAGTAGACACTCTCGACAGGGCAATCAGGCATGAAAATAATCAGAGGTAGATATATCAGAAATGATGTAGTGCAAGTTCACATCACACATCACAGTTAATTTACAGTAAATTGAAACATATGTAAATATAAAGCCACACATTAGTATAAAAAATTCACACTGAAAAAAAAAACACTCAGAATATAGAGAGAAGAGTTCTTAGACATAAACCTCAAAGCACACCTTATTAGTAAAGCTTATAAACTTAACTGAACTTTTTAAAAAAATCACTCTGTTAGAAAACTAAAAAAGACAAATAAGAGTTTCTGAGAAAATATTTGCAAACCACATATCTCAAAAAGGTTGTGTGCAGAATTTGTTATGACCTCTCAAGTTTCAAGATTAGACAAACACGAATAATTCCAATTATAAAATATGCCAAATAAATGAACAGACATGTTACTGAAGTTTTATATACAGCTAGCATATAAGCAATTAAAAAGATGTTCAACATCATAAGATATTAAGGAAATGTGAGTTAAAACCATAAAGCAATATAACTAAATACTAATTAGAAGAGCTAAAAAAATTGTAAGAAATTCTGACAAAATCTGAATAAACCACTGGGAGAAATAAAAATGGTATAGCCATTTTGAAAACAGGAATTTTTTACACTATGAATGCAATTTTCATACAAAGCAGTAATTGTACTAACGATAATTTACTCCTGAGAAATGAAAAATTTTGTTTAAAAAAATATGTACACAGATATTCATAGCAGCTTTATTCATAGCAACCAAAAGTGAAAACGAATTAAATGTTTGTTTTAAACCCATGTAAGAATGAGTAAATTTTTAAACAGCCTGTGAGAAATTCAAATCATAAAATACTACTCAGCAATAAAAAAGCTTTATATATATATATATATATATATATATATATATATATATATATATAAAACATTTTACGTTGCTCACATAAGCCTCATAGGAATTATATAACATTCATGAGTTAAAGTCACTATAGACATGAGATAAAGTAATCATATAGACAGTAAACACATTAGAGATAAACTTGGTAATGGTTTGGTTGGGGTTAGCACTCCGTAAACTTGAGATGATACAACAGTTACACATCTAACAAAATTGCATAAAACTATGCAGACACATATCCAGGCTGTATATATAACTGTTAAATCTGAATAAGCTTTGTGGCTTGTATGAATGTGACGTTCATGGAGTGCTATATTTATGCAATCTATTATTATTGGACTTCCCTATACACTTAGCTCAATTTCCTGGTAAGCTCTAACTATTTGAAAATAGAAGTACAAGAAAATGTATTACTTGTACCCAGAGTTAGCTCAAGAACTCATGTAAGTTAAAAAATTCTAATAGACTATGGTAATTTGATAATATTAAAATAGCCAAGACTGATTTTATCTATAAATCTACATGTAATTAATGGAACAATATAAGGGAATTATGTTTTTATTATTAAATAATAGGAAGTTTATTCAACATGCGAATATCTAGCAGTTGGTAGGCAGAATACCTTTTTAAGTGAGGAGACCATAGTTGAATAAATACCTAAAATATGAAATAGTGCCTTGGATATTAAATACTCAAGAAGATATGTTGAATGAATGACTGAATGAGAGTATCTGACCATAAATTATATAAAGAGATTATAAATTTATAATACCTCACTTCTCAATTTTCCTCTAACTTTCCTTGTATGTATCATTTCAATTAGTATATTCCCCCAAAATATTTGCATGCCATTCTCGCCCATGCACTAAAGTCTGATTAAATTCCAATATTTTTAAAAAATTAGATAGGACCTTAATCTCTTTTTATGAGTTTCCAGCCACATTTACAGCATTCTTATTATGCCTGAATAGAAAAACTCAGTATATCAAAAGTTTCAAGAACAAATACACACTCACTGAACCTTAAAGAAGAGTATGACAATTAAGTTTCAATCCTTATGATTTAAGCTTGAGGCTCTTATCACATGAAAAAAAAATCACTTATTTGCTCAGCTAGCTCATTTTAGCATAGCTCAAATCCCTTTACCATAAATCTACTCACTCTATTAACTATTAACTCATAGACCTTGCTAACTCATTCTACCATTTTGGGCTTTAGTATCATTTTCAGCAAAATGGGGATATTATCTAGCTCATAAGAGCTCATAATGATTGTTTTTGTTTGTTTGTTTGTTTGTTTTTGCTTTTAATACTGGGGATAGAACTCAGGGGCACTCGACCACTGAGCCACATCTCCACTCATGCCTATTTTGTATTTTATGTAGAGAAAGGGTCTCACTGAGTTGGTTTTCATATTCCTTTTACTGAAGTTGTCTTTGAACTCCTGATCCTCCTGCCTCAGCTCCGTGATACTCTGGGGGATTACAGACATGCACCACCACACCCGGCTCATGGGGATTTTTTATTGGTTCTTTTTGAGTTATGTGACATTAGGATTTATGTTAACAGAATTACAAAAACATGGAATATAACTTGCTTTAAGTCAGTCCCCAGAACTTCCATTTACTTCCTTTCCCTTCTCTCCTCACCCTCACCCCCTCCTTATTCTCTTCCCTCTACTGATCTTTCTGCAGTTTACTTGGGGTATTTGTTTTGTTTTGTTTTTTAGTGTATTATGGATGTGCACGATGGTGAGATTCACTGTGGTATTTTCATGTATATACCCAGAAAAGTTAGGTCAGATTCGTTTTACTGTTTTAAGGAAGTTATATTCGACAAAAAAAGAAAAAAAAATTAAGCAGTTACATGTGTGGAATCAAAGCTTGCTTTAGTCAAAGTCACCACACTATACTTTCTCAGGATATTTCTTCCCTGGAAAAGAAATATATATACTATGCCCATCTTTAATATCTCCCAAAAGACTCTAATTCAAAAAGGATTTCTTTGGTCTTATACTTAGATCAAGGTCTTGTTTTAAGAATAAAGAAAATTCTAAGGAATTATAGGGTTTTTTTTTCTCTCCTACTTTATTTTGTGCATTTAACTTATTTTCAGGTGATACATAAAATCATGAAAATTGAATGTATTAATGGATACTGATATTTTTCCTTCATTTTTATTGGAGCATTATAGTGGTACATAATGGTGAGATTTGATGTTACATACCTGTGCATGCACACAATATAACAAAATAATTTGTCCAACGTCACTCCCCAGCAAATCCCCCATCTCTCCCCTCCAACCAATGCCTGGGTGTCCTTCCTTCCTTTATTCTACTGTTCTCCCTTTGTTTTCATGAGACCTCTTGCCCAACCTTTCTTTTACTTTTTCCCTTCTAGCTGCCACATGTTAGAGAAAATATAAGACGCTTGACCTTCTGGGTTTGGTTTGTTTTGCTTCATGCCATGGTCTCCAGTTCCATCTCTTTTCCTGCAAATGATATAATTTCATTTTTTGAATTAATGAAATTTTATTGTGTATATATACTATGTTTTCTTTATCCATTGATCTGTTGATGGACACTTAGGTGGGCTCCATGATTTGGCTATTTTGAATTATGCTTCTATATATGTGGGTATGCATGTAATGCAAAGTATGATGACTTTAAATTTTAGGATAAATAACAAGGAGTGATATAGCTAGGTCATGTTGAAGCAAATGTAGTGCCACACTCCAGCATATATGCACAGGCAAAAATTTTCTCAGTAGGACTCCTAAAGTTCAGAAAACAATGTCAAGTATTAATGAATAAGATGGCATCAAATTATAAAAGCTTCTGTACCACACACACAAAAGAATGTGAAGAAAGAACCTACAGAATGGGAGAAAAATCTTTGTTAGCTACTCTTCCGAGAGAAGATTAATATCTTGTATATATAAATAACAAAAGCTCAACACCAAAAAAAAAGGAATAGCCCAATCAATAAATGGGCAAATGAATTAAAGAAACAAAAAGAATAAATAAAAATGGCCAACAAATATATGAAAAAAATATTCAACATCATTAGCAATTAGGGAAATGAAAGTAAAAACTATATCATACTAGTCAGAATGGTAGTCATCAAGAATTCACACAATAATAAGTGCTGGAGAGAATGTGGAGAAAAAAAGAATATTTTTACCCTGTTGGTGGCATTGCAATTTAGTACAATCACTATGAAAATTAGTATAGAGGTTCCTCAAAAGACTAGGCATGGAATCTTCTTCATATTTTATTTTTATGTGGTACCAGGGATCAAATCCAGTGCCTCCAAATGCTCTATCACTGAGCCACAATCCCAGCCCCTCCCTCATATTTTAAAAACTTAGCAATATATTAGATAGACCTACACTTTCACCTTTCCATCTGTCCATTTGGAAACCATGCGCAATCTAGGATTTTAATAATATTTCTCCAAAACAACATAAGCAAGTTAATCCATCTTTTTCATTGGATTTTAGACTGATAAGAAAATTATGACCTCTCAAGTTACAATAGGAAATACATTTTTAAAAGTACAGTATTTTTTATATAAGTGAAGTTCTTTAATACTGCTAAAAAGTACAAAATGTTCACACAAAATTTTGGCTAATGTAGAATCCATAGTCTTTTGTTCAATATTGTTATCATTTATTTGTTCAGTTTTGGTCTACCAACAGCCACAAGCTTCAAAAGTTAAGAAAGAAAAATTAAAACCCAGATATGTAATATATATTAAAGTAAACACTAAACTATTTCACAATATGTGAAAAACATTAATGGTAATTGTAAAAATACTTTTTTTAATCCAAATATTCTCTCTTCCAATTTTTCTCTGCTAATTATTACCTAGAATTTAATTTACCAGGAAAAAGCTGATGGCAAGAAAAAAACACTAACTTTTTAACATAAAATTAAAAACTCTACCACAAAGAGCAAATGAAATTGATCAAAATTTGACATTTATTATGTTATATTACTGTACATAAATATTAAAAGAAACTTTTCATTAATGTAATATTTAAAAATATCTGTCAAAAGTTTGTCTGCTTGCAGCAGATATTTATAAGTCCAGACTCTCTACAAAATTTATCAACATGAACTAAATAAGATGAGCAAGATTCTTACCTCTCCATTGGGTTAGGTTATCCATTGCTTCAGTTCAATGACAGTGACTGGCCATTTTAAGAATAAATCAGTAGAACCATGCCTTTGTGAAAAAATATGTTTGAGGAGTATAGGTTTCAACTTCAGGATCTGCTCAATTACATTGTTTACAGCAGTTTGGAGAAGAATTCCAAAGTCCAGTGGGAAAGAATAGAAATGCCTTGCAATTTCCCTTGTATGTGAAAATCTGCATACCATAAGGCATCAGCTAAGAATTATTTTAGATGAAACATTTAGATTCTATAAAATTAAATGAGAATCAAAGCTGCATATCTGTGTCATTGTTAACTTCAGTTTACAAGTACATTAAATGCAGCATTCTAATAAATGTGACAGTACAACACCAATTAAAGGACCATTACGTTTACAAGGTTCAAGCATTGCTTTTTTCCTAGTGTTTATTTGTTTTGCCCTTTTGAAAATATGAATGAATAACTGACACCATGCATTTAACTTTAATGTTATCTTGAAGAATATTTAAACTATTGGGAAGCAGTCTCCACAATTCAGTTTTGTCACAGAAACCTCCATAGAGCTTTTTTATGATAGAGCCATAAAGACACTCTATCATTAAATTGAGTTAATTATGATAATTTATTTTATAGTGTATAGAATGCTGGGGTTAATACATGCATCTCCTCCACAATTATTAAATTTATTGTCTTTAATATTTTCATCAGCATTAAAATATAATTTGGATACTTTACGTAAGAAAACATGTTTGTATCTTAGACTACTCTTTGTTTTTCCACAATGAAGGTGATGAAAATTTGGAAGGTTGCAGCTGTTTATCATTATGCTATTTTGCTTTTCAGAGGTATCCAGATGGCAAATAAATATTTAGATATCTTAATACATTTCAAGTTATCAAATTTTGCATTCTAAATACAAAAGCAACTTAACAATTCTTGTCTCACTTATTTAGAAAGCTAGCACCTTTGAAGTCTGAAAAATAGTATATCTGAACAATTATTCTCCTATATATATAATTTTGACTCTACTATAATTGGTTAGAATTGTATAAAAAGTATAATGAAATGCTAGTTATTAGACCTTCTAAGTTAGTACACATTCCATGTCTTATAATTAATGCAAATTTACATACATATCCACTGCTCTGAGGCTAATCTGAGGCCAAAATACATATGTTATGCAAACACACATCATGCATCTACATTATTTGGTTCTCTCCATAACAATGCTCATTCATTACCAGTGTACACATTCTCTTTGGTTTATTTCATAGAAGCATGATATATTAATATATTTTAAAATGGAAGAACTAAAGTGAAACAACTTGCTAAACTGTATGTCACTGTATTTTTAAGCTGTCTGTATTCTGCCATGCCTAGACCTGGTTACTATGTAGTAAAGTTAGCAGTTTCTTTTTCTTTTTCTTTTCTTTTATGGGGTGAGTACTGGGGATTGAACTCAGGGGCACTTAGCCTCTGAGATACATCCCTAGCCCTATTTTGTTTTTTATTTAGAGACAGGGTCTCATTGAGTTGCTTGGTGCCTTTCTGCTAAGGGTGGCTTTGAACTCAGCCTCCTGAGCTGCTGAGATTACAGTTGTGCACCACCACACCCAGCTAAGTTATCAATTTCATGCTGAAAATATTATATATGTGCTCAAACCCTTTGCATTTTCCTATATTCTAGAAATTTGGGGAAATATGAAGTAGAAAATTAAAGACCTATTACTGTTGTAATATGTAACTATATTATTGTTCAATGGCTTGAAACTCGAAACTCTAAAACAGACAATATACAAATCTACAGAAACCTCACCATCTGAATTAAGTCACAATCATTCAATCTGTGTATTTCAATTATCCAACCTAGAAATAGTATTGGCAAAAACATATTCATCTATATTATTATTGAAAGAAACTTTGTTGGTTATATTTCCAAAAGGCTCATTTTTTCTAACAATGTATTAAAAATGAGTCATGTACTCTGACTATCTATTACTGGGTCAGTAATGCAGAAATGCAAGAAAGTCCTTACTAAAAAATAGAAAAAATCCTCACAATAAAAAAAATCAAAATCTCAGCTGGATGTCAAACTTCCATAAGACCTATATTAAAACATATTCCTGAATATCTATAAATTATTTATGAGAGTTTAGTTAAATATAACAAAAATACATAAAGTGTATGCACAAAATGAATATTGAGTATCTTAAGAACAAAAATGGAGGTTATTAGTAGCCACAAAAAGTCTCATTAAACAGTTGAATAATTGGAATACTATTTATAATTTGTGAATTTATGTTATTTTGACTGGCAATAGTAGATAGTAACAATAAAAAACCCTTGGGATTTCTTGAGTTTGTTAATTATTCCTGAGCGTTCTTATTATAGTCATTAATAATCATTATTTGGAGGCAGGAATGTTCCATTCTAATAAAAGATTAAAAAATAATTTTAAAATAATTACATACACCACTGAATGCATACCAAACATATTTTTCTCTACTGAGAAAATCAATCCACATTGCTGTTTGTGGTTAGTGTTGACATAGTGATAGTTTGTTTCCTGAAGTAGATTTAATGGTGTAAATTGTTTTGTAGACTAGAAAACAGCACAGGAAATCAGTGTATTGCTTTCTGTCAGCCTTAAATAGCTTTTGATCTTGCCACCAAAGCAGAATTTAAACATTAGTTTCTAGTCAAAATATGGGGAATTTGACTATTTAGACTTTCTGTCTGTGTGTTATTTGTGTTTGGGGATGTCATTCAATGCAAAAAAACAAAAAAGAAGATTATTTTATACTAGTTATTGGAGTTTTGATTATCTCTGGGAAAAATAAAAATTTAAAAAGACTTAAAGAGATTTTAAAAATGAAAACTACTAAAATTATAGTTCAATAATTTAAAATATGTACTTTTAGAATATCATATTTAATAATTTCATAGAATTTGATTCTAATACATCTTTAAGTTCATTTCAAATTTTACTAACATTATCTATAATTAGCAAATGCTCTAAAATACCACCTAAATGTACTATTTGTATGATTCATGATTCTGAAATTTATGTTTATACATACATATAAATATATGGTACATACGCTTTATCTATACTGCGTTTTATATATATATATATATATATATATATATATATATATATATATTCATATGTATATTTCCATATAATATATAAAAATATAATATATTTCATGTACATAAACACACATATCTCATATTATATATATATTCATGAACAAAAAGCTATTATAAGTTCTTCCATGCTCATTTGTGTTATATAAAAAATCTAATTTTAGGAAAAGGGAAGGTAAAAAGTCTGTAAAGAGTATTAAGTTACTTTATTTGTTTTATTTTATGTATGCAACATTTAATGTGTGAATAAAATGAGTGCCAAAAACTAACATGTAAGTTTTAAAAAGTTCATTGAATATGAAAATTGAGAAAAAAAAACTGGATGTATTCATTTATACTGAAATAAAGAACACATCTTATTGGGCTCAATAAAATAATATGTTCAATTAGGCTGATATATTTGCAAGACTACTCAACAAAACTCATTCCAAAACTTGCAGAAAATTATATTAAGCATGACACTAAATCATAACTATGTCAGAAAAAAAGGTGTTTTTTTTAAATAAAATACACAGTTTAAAGAAAAGACTAGGATAATCATTCTGAATGTCAAAGAGCAAACAGAAATAAAAATATATGTATTTAAAATATATCCATACATATTTTTCAAATTTCCATATTTTTTTTCAAATATTCACACTCAAACACACATATACTTACTTAAAATTAAACCCATTAAAACAAGAATTTTCTTTTAGGAAAAATAGTCAACTGAGAAAAATGAGGAGATTTTGCAAATAAACATTTGAAAGTGGGAGAGTAAGATAGCATGTATATTATTTCACAATCGTGCCAAAAAGTGAAAGTAAATAAAAAGTATGAGAATAAGTCATGACACTCTAAATACAAATAATGAAAGAACAAAATGTAAAAACCTGTGGCAATCAGAATATGTATTACCGTATTCAGATAATTAATTTAAATTTTTATCTGGTGAGCGCACCATGTGAATTTATTGTATACTTGTATTGATCTTATTCTATTTTTAAAGGCTGAGAACAGGGTTAGAGATAAGCCTTCCTTCTAATTTTAAAAAGGATAGGGTGACTAGGCAAGCATGTAGACAAGGGAAGGAGTAACAAAATTTATAGCACATAATTAATATTCCTAGTTGCTGAAGAACTTAATGAAACAGATACCAGAATCCAAGTTGAGAAAAATAGAGCCAAATGAAAAGAATAAGAATTATCATGATATATAATAAGATACAAAGAACTTCAAATTAATTTGGCTTCCAACAGGACACAGTAGAACATGGATATTCATGTAAAAAAAGCTTTCATAAACTAAAGCTTATTAAAATAAGAATAAAATTTAAAAATACTAGAAATGGAGGTTTTTATTCTTCAATTGATACTAACTTTTATGTAATATTTAGAGTGAAATCAACTTTAAATAACTGCTATACTTTCCTATTTGTACAATCTATATGAAATGAAATAAATACATGTTCATTTTTAATCTTTTTTATCTATCTCTTCTCTAAGCCTTAATCCATTTTTTGGAGGAAATTTTAAAGAAAAAAAATCCTTAGAAGAACAGATCAGGGTAATTCTTAATGATTAGGAGTTAGTATTCACCATGTTCGCTGCTAGTAACATTTTATTTCTAGGATGAGTCTCCTTATAAAGTTTTGCCCAGGATTCCCAGTGGAAAATTTTGCAATATTTAGTAACAATTTAGAGGCATAATTTGTTAATTTTTTTTTCAGTATCACTGATTGAACCCAGGGGTGTTTAACCACTAAGCCAGATCTCCAGCATATTTTTTATGTTTTTAGTTTTTTTTAATTTTGAGACAGGGTCTTGCTAAGTTGGTTAGGGCCTCTCTAAGTTGCTGAGAGCTGGCTTGGAACTTGTGATTTTCTTGTCTCATCCTCCTCAGCCACTGGGATTACTTAGGGGTGCATCACAGAGCCCAGTTAACACTGGTTGAATTTTAAATCACACGTACTAATAAGCGACTAAGCCTTAGAATATTTCCTTTAAATCTTTCTCAAATATTCAATAAGGTATCTAACAACACTGGTATGATAGGAATAATTACTTCCACCTACTTAGAGTTCAGCACATAACATATCTTTTACTTACTTAAAGAGAATATTTGTGACATTGAGAAGAATAATTTTTTTTTCTTCTCTTTCTATCCTGCATGACCACTTTATTGAAAAGGTTAAGTTTCATTTTGGAATAATATAAACAACAAATACAGATATTACTGACTTCAACAACAAGTATAAACTTTCAATGGAACTTAAGAAGGCATGATAGTGAGGGTAAAGATCAACATGGTCATCCACATTCTTCAAGGGCATGGCTGCCAATGACCTAAGGCACATAATTGTTTTGGAAGTAGAAGCGCTCTTCTAAAGTATAACCATGGAATGTGGAGCAATGCAGAACCTGCACATGAGCCTGGGTCCCATTTGTTGTTCTCAGTCTTCCCAAACTTATACAGTGGTTCAAGTGTATTCTAGAATTCAGAGTTAAAATCAGGAGGTTCAGTTATACAGCATTCCTAGGTACTTAGTAACAGATTTAGGGGTTATTTTACATGTCCAGCTTCACTGCAACACTGTCTTTTATATTTGTTCGTTTAGCTAATATTTCTTGGTGCCTATCAAATACTTAAGAGTACCCTAGGTACTAAGGCTGTAAAGACCTGATAACACCCTCAAGTCCAGCTCTAAAGCTCCTCCATAGCATATCCTAACTCTTAAGTGCTTTACCTTGAGACTGATTTTCCTTCCTTTTCTTTCTTTCATTGTTTAAGTAGGAAAATGTGGTATAATTTTGATTTTCCACATATGCTATAAGAAATAAGTTCCATAATTCCTCAACTGGATAAATGAAAGCTTGTATGTTTAATTGTTCTGTTACTGAGCATCTCAACGTGTTTCAGATCAATTGTCGAGATCTTTTAGAAGCCAGGCATGATGACACACTCCTGTAATCCCAGCAGCAGTGGGTGGTGGGGTGGGGTGGGCAGTGGAGGTAGGAAGATTGCAAATTCAAAGCCAGCATCAGCATATTAGCAAGGCCCTAAGAAACTTAGAAAGACCCTGCCTCAAAAAAATAAGTAAATAAATAAAAAGGGCTGGAAATGTGGCTCATCAAATCCAGCATCAGCATATTAACAAGGCCCTAAGGAACTTACAAAGACCCTGTCTCAAAAATATTAAAAAGGGCTGGGGATGTGGCTCAGTGGTTAAGAGCCCTGGGTGCACTTCGTGTACACACACACAAAAAGATTATTTAGAGATTTAGGGTGCCTGAAATTGTACCATCATCAGCAATTGTATTCTCTTACAAAAGATGCCACTCTTCAGTCAAAGGATGGGGAAAGACAAATTCCCACATAAAAAAATGTAATGCCCTGGCCAGTCTTCATATATTCAACCTAAATGCAAAGGAATTTGATAAAAATAGTCTTGTTGTGTGTCTACACATTTAAGAAAAAAGATTAACTTCAGAGTCAGCTGTGTTTATCATATCTAATCACATAGTTAACTTGTCAAGGAAATGTTTTTGCATCAACGCCATTGATAAAAACAAATCCCTTTTTCAGTTATCCACCATTATATTATAACAGGAAATAGCTACTTTGTAAAATTACAAATTGTATTTTCTCAAAAATGTCTTCTTATATGTCAAAAATAAATAGTTCTCTGTTGTATATAAGCTTAGTCATCAACACAAGATGGAAAAAAGAAAAAAAAGTGCAATTCTTCTCAAATGCACAAAGTAAGGCCAATGTCTCCTTTTGAATTGCATACATGTGTTTAACTTAAAACTAAGTAAAAGGTTATGTTGACAGCATCTTCTTATATATAGACAACCTTTCATCTCCAAGTGTTTAAATAACTTAACACCCTATATCCAATTAGAAACCCTTTGGTCATATCTGGCAACAGTGTTTTTATTCATTAAAAATAAAAAGATAAAGAAAAATATTATATATATTTTCTTAAATACACACTATATTTACCAAAACACACACACAACATATAAGAAATAAAGCAAGCTAGGTAAGTGCACTAAATACTGAACAACCCCAACCCTATTATGCATTTTTTAATAATTGTAATACATACCATAATAATATATTCACTATTAACATATACAATTGTGTATGTAATTATGCATAATTTTATAGGCAATATTAATAATCTACATCTCTAGAAACATGCATATATTATTATACATATAATATATATAGTTATATATGTATATAACATATAATTATACATGTACATATATGCATACATACACAATTATCATATATATGCTTCTAGTGTTCTGAATTCACTACAATGGTATGAAATGATTCTCAAGGAATCTTGTCCATGCCTGGCCAAATTGTATGCACATTCTCTGCATTGCCCAGTGCTGATATCAATATTGCAAATGAAAAGCATAATAAATACTCAATACTATAGCACCAGAAACATCAAAGGGGCTTCATGACACTTCACCAAATTGAGGAGCAGATTGTTCTCCTCTTAAGAATGTACCAAACACCCACTGGGCAGAAACACTTATAATCTAACTAAAAGAAATGCTAAAACTAACTATAGATATCTATATGAATATATAGCTTATAAATGTCAGACTTGTATATACCTTTAACTGTTTGGAATTTTAAAATTAATTAATTAATTTTAATTAGGTATGTATGAAAGCAGAATGCATTTTGATTCATTGTACACAACTGTAGCCCATCTTTTCATTTCTCTGGTTGTACATGATATAGCGTTGTACCATGTGTGCAGTCATACATGTACCTAGGGCAATTATGTCCATCTCATTCCACCATCTTTCTTGCCCCTATGCCTGCTCCACATCCCTCTGACCTCTTTACCCCATCAAAGCTTCTCCATTTTTCCCATGCCCCATCCGACCATTATGGATCAGCACCACTTATAAGAGAGAACATTCAACCTTTGATTTTTTGATATTGGCTTACTTTGCTTAGAATGATATTCTCCAATTCCATCCATTTACCTGCAAATGCCATGATTTTATTCTCTTTTAATGCTAAGTTACATTCCATTGTGTATATATACCACAGTTTCTTTATCCATTTATCTATTAAAGAGCATTTAAGTTACTTTCACAGTTAAGCAATTGTGAATTGAGCTGCTATAAACATTGATGTGGCTGCATTATTATAGTATGCTGGTTTTACATTCTTTGAGTATAAGCCAAGGAGTGGGATAGCTGGGTCAAATGGTGGTTCCATTTCAAGTTTTCTAAGGAATCTAAATACTGCACCAATTTGCAGTTCCACCAACAATGTATGAGTGTGCCTTTTTCCCCACATCCTTACCAACATTTATTGTTGTCTGTATTCTAAAATCTTAGCGTAGTTTTGATTTGCATTTCTCTAATTACTAGAGATGTTGAACATTTTTTACATTTTTTTAACATTTATTTTTTAGGTACAACACAATGCCTTTATTTATTTATTTTTTATGTGGTGCTGAGAATGGAACCCGGGTCCCACCCCTGCTAGGCGAGTGCTCTAACACTGAGCCAAAATCCCAGCCCTTTTACATGTATTTGTTGATTGCATTTATATATCTTCTTCTGAGAAGTGTCTGTACTTTTTGGGATTTTACTAAAGTATTCTTAGTTCACAGATTTCTGCTCTTGAGAGCCTTATATGAATTATGTATGACAACTGAAAACAAGAAGAGTTGAAGTGTGAAAATCTCTGAAAAGGATTAACACCCATGAATAGTCTAAGGATAAAGTTGCTCATGATTCTCTAATCTACATCAATATTTATCATATTTGTTGAGGTTATGAAACTCATGATATTTAATGACAAATGTGCTTCAACTTAAAAATACAGCAGGTGTATGGAAAAATGCCCTGATATTTTGTGAGTGCTGATTTCTTTTGCCCTGGGAATGAAATACAAGGGAAATGCAACATGTCAGTAATCTTCCAAGCTATATGGTAAACTCTCTGATGCCTGGGACCAGGTATTATATCCTTAGTGCATAGCACATGCCAGGAACTTCTGGTACCATGCAACATTGGCTGAAAGAATAAATACAGACAATGAGTAAAAGTGAAGCAGGACATGAGAAATAATCCCTCTATCATACTAATAATTTGTTACTATGAACCTAGGAATGCCAAGCAACTTTCTTCATGATTTCAAATACTCTAGAACAGCACTTGAACCAGTCAGTGTATGTAAATTTGGGAAGGCTGGAAGTAACAAACAGGACCAGGCTCATGTGCAGTGCTCTGAACTGCAGCATATTCCATGGTTATGCTTTAGAAAAAATGCTTCAACTTCCAAAAGAGTGAAACATGGTGTTACCACCTCAGGTCACTGGCAGCAGCACCACTGAAGAATATCACTGATAATCCTGCTATCTGCCCTCACTACCATGCCTTTTTAGGTGTTTTGGTCAGCTTTTTCGCCATTGGGAATAAAAGACCCAACAAGGACAATTGTAAAGGAGGAAAAGTCCAACCAGAAAAAATGTAAAGGAAGAAAAGTTTATTTTGTGAGCTCCCAGTTTCAGAGGACTTAGTCCAGAGAAGGCTGGCTCCATTCCTCATGGTTCCAGGTGAGGCAGAACATCATGGCAATAGGGTGTCTCAGAGGGACTCAGCTCACATGATGATCAGAAAGCAGAGAGAGCCTCCACTCTCCAGATACAAATATCTACCCCAGAGCCAAGCCCACATGAACCACTTCCTCCAGCCACACCCCACTTACCTCCAGCTAACACTTAGTCAATTCCATCAAGTATTAATTTGCTGATTTGGTTAAAGCTACACTCCAATAATTTCTCCTCCAAACTTTCTTGCATTGTCTCACATGTGAGTTTTGGGGAGATACCTCACTTCCAAACCATAACATTAGGTTTCATCAAAGGTTTACATTTTTGATTAATTCAACAATGATCCAAATCTGCTGTGGTCATGGAGGAGAAAGTGAAAAGCATGGATGCCTTGGAGAGAGAATGCAAAGCTAGAGGGAAGAAAGGAGGAAGGAGTTGAAGAAGGAAGAAGGATAAATACAGAAAAAAAAAGAATGGTAGAAAAAGCATCCTGAAAGGAGGGAACTGCTCTGCTGAAATTGATGTTCACAGATCTTATTTACCCTTTTTACCTCTGTGTGTGCATGTGTGTTTGTGTACAATTGCATGTGGGTTTGTATGAAATATTTTAAAATATTTTATTTCGTTTTTTTAAGATATTACTAAATATAAACTGTTTAAAGTTATAATAATAGTTTATTTATAACAGTTTTTGAAAATATACAAACATTTTATGAGTGTCAAAGAACATATTCCCTATATATAGGTATTTATATAGTTTTAATTATGCCTCTTTAAAAGTTTGTATGTTTTGTACTGTCCTACCTAAGCCTTTTCCTTATATTACCCTAATAAAACTATTTATATGATTTATGATTTTAACAATCTAACTAATATATATGTAGTATTGTGGAATATTACTGATCTTTAATAATATCTCTTCATCTTTAATAATATCTTTCTTGTGTGTGTGTGTGTGTGTATGTGTGTGTGTGATGCTGGGGATTGAACCCAGGGCCTTGGGCATGCAAGGCAAGCACTCCACCAAGTGAGCTATATCCCCAGCCCTCTTAATAATATTTCTAATGTGTAGTGTTTATAAATACATGTTATGGAAGCACATGTTTCTGTACAGAGGACAATGTCATGGAGATGGCTTTTTATAACTGAAGGTTAGAGCATTTGTTCAATATCAGGCATGAAATGTCCTTCCAGAATGTCAAAGCCACTTAGTGTATCACTGGTGATATAAGAAGGTGGCCACTTCTACACAATTGACCACTCCTGTATTTTGTTTGTTTCCAATTTAAAATTTATCAAAATGATATCATTGGCATAAATTGGATTATCTTATTTACATGTACCTAGAATTCCTAGTGATTTTAATCTTTGTGGTTACAATATACTCTTTACTGCTTATTATATTTAAAAAAAGACATTCCATTTAACTTTCAATTTTCTACATACTTCTTACATGACAATACTATTTTGTAGTCTTGATTACAGCTCATGAGGCTCTGCAACTTTTTATGCTATAATGTAATAAAGTCATAGATCCTTCCACTAGATTGCCATAAATATTTTATTAGCTTTCTTTAACATTTTTCATTCATTGGTTTAGTTTATTTTTTTCAGTCCAAACCACTTTTTCTCTGCAATATTTTTTTATTAAAACATGCAAACTTATGCTAGCCATCCCTCCTGTAGTTATCATAATCATTTCATTAATTCCTTTGGCTTTTCTGTGCTCTTTCTTTTTGTAATTGATTCTGGTGTATTATTTTTTAAGGAGGTGAAAATTTGAGGGATTTCTCCAGTTTTGCTATTATTTGTATAGGGGCTGTATCTTGGGGTGGGAAATCTCCTTGGTTAAATAATATACTTATGTGTAAAATCATTCATTATTTTCCATCATTATGGGTTATTCTTTGGTTTTGATTCACTTCTCCTAGCTTATATTAAATAAAATATTAGTGTATTAAGAAGAAAACATGTATATGCCAATTCAATTTATTATTGGCATTTAATAAATTAAATTGAAAATAAAAGTAAAGTGGACAACAGGTGGATTCACAAGTATGAAAATGAATTAAAAATCAGAAATTCATTTTTCCTTTCAGATTACTTAAGCTATTTGGGTATGGTATGAATTTATATATATATATATATATATATATATATATATATATATATATATTAGTTGTCAATGGACATTTATTTTATTTATTTATATGTGGTGCTGAGAATTGAACCCAGGGCCTCACACATGCCAGGCAAGCCCTCTACCACTGAGCCACAACCCCAGCACCTATGGTATGAACTTTTAATTTGGCTGACATTTTCCAGGAAAATTTTAAAGAGATTCCATGTAATTCATAAGTCTCAGAGAATACTATGTAATATATTCATTTTACATAATTCATTTAAAATGATGTGACTTCTCATCTAATTCAGCAAGGCGGAAATATCATTATTGAGCTTATTACCCTTTCCCCTGTGAGTCACTGAGTTTATGTAATAACATAATTCCTTGTATTTCCTAGAATATTTAATTTTATTTTTTTTAAATTCAAAGTTTAAATTGCCTCAGATTTACAGCTATTAAAATATATGAGAATAAAAACAAAACCAGAGATTCCTATAAGCAGCTGTCATCATCAGAGGTGACAGGCTGATCCCCATGTATTCTTCTCCGTCACTGGGGTCACACAGCTCCTTGCATCAAGCCTTGGGGTTATAGCATTCCCTTATAAAAGGTTTAGAAAAAAACAGTTGTTCTTTTGAGGTTCCCTGTAGTTTTCATCTATCATTTTATTACTTTTAAAAAATTCTTAAGAAAATTCTTAAGCAATTTTTATTAAAAGCCAATTTTTTTCAAGGTATAAAACTATGATGCTTGTGAAAGGTGATAATAGTGGTGTGAAAGACAAAGGCAAAACATAAAACCCAGAACCTTCAAATGTTTTTGAAGTCTGCCATTCGATTGAAAATTTTTAAGACTAGAACATGATAAGATCTCAAAGAGAGGATTTGTCAGAAATATTTCCCGATGTTGTTGTCTAAATTGTGTTCAGTCTGATGAGTTGTCAATGACTACACAGAACTGGTTAGTCATACAGAGAAGTTGAAAAGAAATTGAATTTAAAAATCTTTGAATAAAAGTTTTGTAATATAGTATTGAATTATGTAATTGGAAACTGAAAAAAAATCTTTACCTGTTTTGGATAATTCTACTGTAAGTATTAAGATAATAAAATAATCATCAATAATAAAATAACGTATGAGTAAAATGATTGCATTGATGTTGTTAGCAGTAATAGATATTACTAGACAGCCAAACATACTGATTTAGATAACTACATTTTGAAACATTAAAAAAAAACCTGCAATTATACCTAATTATATTGTATTGAAATATATAAGACTATGGTAACATGCAATGATGTATAATTTGGTGCAAAAATACATTCAAAACACATATATACAACATACAACAAGATAAAAAGTTTTTTACTGCTATGTGCATGGAATAATACCTACCAGAGTGCTTACTGAGATTATCTTCAAGTGGGGGGATAGTAGGACCACTTTATTATTTTATTGTATGAATTTTCTATTTAGATAATTAGATCTAGTTTCACTTTATGTAGAAGAGAATAAAACATAAAAAGGGCTATATGACATTTTATAAAAATAAAAGTTTTATAAAAATACAAGTTTCAATTCTCTAGTGATTTCCAATAAATGAAAATCCTCTGTGACTATGTGAATGTAAGTGTTCAAATGTAACCATACCCGCAGGAATATAATGAGGACAAATATAATGGATGGATTTTCTCAAAATTGTAACAAACAATTCAGAGAAGCCCTGAATCTGAAACTTCTATATCCATGAAATTTAATAGAATAGCACCTTTAGGTGGGCTCTGTCTTCTTTAGATTGGATGCTGAATGTTCCACAAAGGCCCAAGTGTCAAAGGATGAGTCCACAGGATGACACTATTGTGAGAAGGAAGATGTTTTGAGAAGCTGGACCTAATGGGAGACCCTTAGGTCATGATGGGAGTGTCATTGAAGGGGGTTATGGGATGCTGGCTTCTTTATATATAAACAAAATAAGTACTGAAGCTAAATCAGTGAACTAGATTGTAGGAATGGCTATTTTGATTTCTTTCTGCTAATTAGTGAACAGTAATGTCAAAAGTGTCAATTATATCACCAATTTCACTGTGCTGCAGACTCTATTTCTCCCCAAGATTTTATTTAAGTTGGAGGCAGGAATAAATAGATAAATATTATATTTGTGTGGGTGGGAGAGTGCAAATGGACAGAGGACAGAATATCCTAATGCATTGTCCTGCCTTGCCAATAAGGAGCTTGGCCTGTCCCAGAGACAATAACATGATAGAGAAAGTGTGCGTATAATGCAATGGAACATTTTTGTTTTCCTTTTTCACAGTGACAATAACCCGTAGTAAATACTGAACAGATGGTATGTGGCTTTCATAAAAAAAAAAATGTAATTGCTTTCAGGAGAGAAAATGAATTAATTTTACTTTGTGAGTTGAACTTGCTACTGCACATTTTAAATTGATTTATATATAAAAGAAGAATTTTTGTTTTAAAAGTATGGAAGAAAAGCTACAGAAAGATCACTTGGTATATTAGTGGAGGCTATTGGTCTTGAAAACATACTGTATGCTCATTTCTGTGCAGCTGTTCTGTTCAGATTATTTAATTCAATTATGATAAGATCATAAATAACACATCCAATAATGCTTTTGCTCAGAGAGAAAAAATGTTATAATTTCATAGATATTAGTTAGTCTTCTAATCTTTAATCACACAAAATATGGAAGCCTGAGAGAAGATTAAGAGCTCATAAATCTGAATGAGTAAAGAAAAAGTTAATCACATTTTAATGTTACATTTACTATCCAAATAGCTTTATGTTCCAATTGGATACTGTAGAATTATTATTTGTTTCTCAACCTAATACCTGAAACATTGAAAATAATACTTTCACAAAAATTCATATCAATGACAAGTTTTTTTTAGTTTTTGTTTTGTTGTTTTTAAGGAGTAAAATTACTACACAGTAATTTAGGAAAATTTCCCTTTTCTCCTACTCAAGTGATTCTGATTGTTGATAAATATGTTGCTGGAAAACAACTAAAAGACTTGGTATTCTTGAATAAAATTTTCTTTCTCTCAGTGAACTGTAGTTATTAAAATCAAGACATAAATTAATGCTTACATATCATCAGCAATTAAGAAATAAATTAAGTCAATTGCTTGAATTAATAGTTCTGGTGAACTATTTCAAAATTCTCACATTTCAAGAGAGTTTATTGTGAAGTAAAACATAGTTAAATATGCTTACATAACCAAAGATGTAGAATTATCTTGTGTATGCATTATAACTAATTTCCAATATTAGTAGGAAAAAAAAAGTTTTATTGATTTAAATCAATTATTCACTGGGAGGTCAGGATCTAGTTAACACATAAAATTAAAAATATTATATTTTTTCTCAAGCAATATATAGTGCACATAGTTTATAAAAAATAAAAAATAGCAATAAAACAAAAATAAAAAATAAGAATAAATATTGTGAAAATATTAATAAAATGTGATAGATTAAGAGTTTTGGATAGAGAATTACTAGAATATAGATGATTCCTGTTTACAAGATGCATTAATCAAAAAAGCAGCAAAAAGGAAAATAGATTGAGGAAAATCATTATTTTAGATTTCTCAATATGAGGGAATCATGGTACTGCCAATATTATAAACAGAAAAATAAGGAAGATTGATGCAATTGACTAGAAGTGACATCATAATGAAGACTCATGTTTTCCTGATTGAGCACACAATTAAATATACTATTAAACATACAATTTTAATCATTTTATTTACTTTCATACATATTTTGCAGATAGAAAATGGAATAACTTGTCTGTGAAGACACAAATATTAATGTTATCAAGCTTCAAACAGTTTGATTCAAAATGTCGTACTCTGTACAAATTTGTGTTGGTCTCACAAAAATAAAATAATTAAGAGTATATATTCCTTTTCCCATTATAAAGAACACTGAAACTCTAACAAAAAAGGCAGAATGCCCTAAATACCTTATTATTGATGTTTAGTTATACTAATATAAGCTTTTAAACATCTCTGAGTTATATATATAATGAGGAAAACAGTATGTTAACTTAGCAAACAGACTTTATTCATTGCTGGAGATTATAAAAAATAACAGATCAGAGGTGAAAGGAATGAACTAGATACAAAGAGTCATAAAAATACATGAGTGGTAGCCATGAAAATTGATGACCTGAATAAGAGAATGAGAATACAGAGAGAAGCAAATGGTCAATGAAAGACCATAGATAAACACCTACATTTCTAGCATAAGAAGGAGAAAGATGACCCAAAAGTTAAATAGAGAGGAAAAATCAAATCAATGAAGAGATAGTAATAAATTTGAGTATATAATATAGAAAATGAAACCAAAACACAACCATAAATAAATTGATTACATTTTTCCTAAAATAGTGTTGATATCACCATAAACCTATAGTCTTTTATTTATAGTTCATTAATAATAATTATGCATTTGGGCATTTGAAATTGATTCATCAATAAGACAGAATAACTTTCTTTTTCAAGATATTATAAGTTTTTCCATCTACTCTACAGCCATTTTTTAATATATGATCAAAAGTGAAATTATGATTGAAAGTTTAGATTATAAATAGCCAAGTGAATTGGTATACAGTATACGAAGTCCTCTTACTTATTTTCTTGAGCTTTTAAGGTATAAACTGCATCAATCTTTCTTTTAAATGGCTATGCAGCATCGTGGATAAAATTATGCCAAATAAAAGTAACTCAACTGAACAAAATATTCAAATTCTAGGCTCACTATTCTAATGGGAATATAGTTCATGACAATATTTTCTGCAAATTCTTCATAGAAAAAGAATTTAAATTACTTATTTATACTTTAAAAATCATGTTTAAACTTTGTAATGTTTGTAATGTTTAAACTTTTCTAATCTACTAATCATGTTATTAGTTATTTTAAGTTGTACATGACAATAGGATTTATTTTGCAATAATTATGAAATCATGGAATATAATTTGTTCTAATTTAGTTTCCACTACTTTTCCTTTTCCTTCCCTTCTCTCTCTCCTCTCACTTCTCTCCTTTCCTTTTTGCTGCTGATCTTTCTGCTACTTACTTATAGGTGGTTTTATTTAATTTGTTTGTTTTTGTTTTGGAAACCAGAAATTGAACCCTCAGGTACTTTAACTCTAAGCCACATCTCTAGCCCTTTTTTTTTTATTTTGAGAAAGGGTTTCACTAAGTTGCTTAAAACGTCACTGAATTGCTGAGACTGGCTTTGAAATTTGCATCTTCCTGCCTCAGCCTCTCCTTTGCTGGATGACAGGCATGTGACACCATGCCTGGCTAGCTTTTTTTGTTTTGGTTTTTCTGAATTTTTTTTTTAGTTTTTTTTTTTTAATTTTTATTGTTGGTTAATGTATTGTGAACTTACATGAGAGTGAGATTCATTGCAGTATATTCGCATACGTACCCAAGTAAGATGTCAGATTCATTCCACTGCCTTTTCCTATCCCATTTCTACTCTCTTCCCTCTGTCTACTGCATTGATATTTCTTGTATTATTTTTTATCCCTCTCCTTGTTTTGTATTAACTTCTGGATACTACCTTTGATTTTGGGGGGCTTGACTTATTTCACTTAGCATGCTGGCCTCCAGTTCTATCAATTTACTGCCAGATACCATGAGTCATTCTTCTTTATGTCTGAGTAATTCTTTGTTGTGTATATTTATGACATTTTCTTGGTCCATTCATCTGATTAAGGGCACCTAGTTTGGCTCCATAGCTTAGCTATTGTGAATTGAGCTCTATAAACTTGATACGTCACTGTAGTATGCTGATTTAAAAATCCTTTCTATATATATTGAGGAGTGGGCTAGCTGGGTCATATGTTATTTCCATTCCAAGTATTTTGAGGAATCTCCATACTGCTTTCCAGAGTGGTTGCACCAGTTTGCAGTCCCGTCTATAATGTATGAGTGAATTTTTTCCCACATAATCACCAACATTTATTGTTGCTTGTGTTCTTGATAATTGTCATTCTGACTGAAATGAGTTGAAATCTCAATGGAGTTTTAAATTGCATTTCTCTAATTGCCACAGATGTTGAACATGTTTTCATATATTTTTTGACTACTTACATTTCTTCTTTTGAGAAGTGTCTGTTTAGTTACTTTGCCCTTTTATTGATTATTTTTTTTTGCATGTTAAGTTTTAAGTCTTTTTCTTTTTTATATAAATTCTACATGTTAATGCCTTATCTGAGGAGCAGGGGTAAATACTTTCTCACATTTTATTTGATCTCTCTTTACACTTTTAATTGTTTCCTTTGCTGTGAAAAAGCTTTGTAATTTGATGGCATCCAGCTTGAAATGAACTATCATTTTAGCAAGATTTGTATAAAAATAACCCATCAAATTCAAGCAAAGTATTTTAATGATTTGACATGTCTAATAGACAAAAATGATATAACATTTCAAATACTCATAATATGTAATAGAAAAATTATCCAGAATTCTTGTTCTCAAGAAAATGTCTTAAAAATATCCCAATATACCATAACCATGTTTTCATGAAAACATGGTTATGGTATACTGGGATATTTATGGTATATTGGGATATTTCTTAAATTCAATTGTGTTTTTTAAAAATAAGAATATAATTTGGGCAATAGTACAAGGAGGTATCCCTTTCTAACATGCTAGCATGACAAAAATTAACAAGATTGAAAATAATAGCATATGCAGTCATCTGTGTAAATGGATTAATACAACTTTTTGGAAATGTATGTGCCTGTATTTTAAAGCTGAACATAATCATGCATAGCAATTCAACTCCCAGCACCAACCCAATAAAATACCACATTTATGTTCTCAAAAAAATCATATTTGAGAATCATTCATATTTCTATGAATCAATCATTCATTATTTCTAGTGGTTAATAACTAGAAAAAGTTCAAATGCCCTTGAGTAGTAAAATGGGTAACCTATAGCATATTCGCACAATGGAATAATCTATAACAATACAAATAATAAACTAATGATTCAAAAAATGAAATATTTTTACAAAAATAGTACTGAAAATTCAAACAAAATTGAATGATATCATAGGACTTGTTTTAAAATATAATAGGCAAAATTAATACATGATATTAGAGGTGAGGGAAACAGATCTTTGGATGATCTTTGGAATATGTAAGGACTGTTAACATGATCAAAGAGACTTTTGGATTGCAAGTAATAGTTTTTAATACACATGGTGCTCTGGTTAATTTCACTTCATGATAGTGTATTTAACCTTACACTTATGATCTGGGAAGTATCATCTGGATTGCTATAATTCAATCCAATTTTTGAAGATTTATAAATAATGAATTATTATAGTTTTGCATATACATATATTTGCCTTAAATTTTATTTTCTGAGTTATATTCAAGACTATGTTTCAAATAATCTGTTAAATACAGGGATGCAAAAGTGAATGAGCAGACAATAATAGCCTAGCTAATGTAAGTTTACCATCTACATAGTGTAAGAAGAGGAAAAAATAAAATATCTTAGAGAGCAACTTTATGGAATATGACCTCATTTTTAATATAATGAGAAAAGTACAAAGGATAAGGAAATTCACAGAAAGAAGGACACTTCAGCCAGGCATGTTGGTGCATATCTGTAATCCCAATGGCTCAGTAGGCTGAGGCAGGAGGATTGCAAGTTCAAAGTCAGCCTCAGAAATTTTAATAGTCCCTTAGCATCTTTGCAAGACCCTGTCTCAGAATTTAAAAATTAAATAAAAACACACTGGGAATATGGCTCAGTGTTTAAGTATTCCTGTGTTCAGTCCCCTGTACCAAAATAAATAAAGAAAGAAAGAAAGAAAGAAGAAAAGAAAGAAGGAAATAAGGAAAAGGAAGAAGAAGAAGGAGGAGGAGGAGGAGGAGGAGGAGGAGGAGGAGGAGGAGGAGGAGGAGGAACTAAGTGAGTTTATAATTTGCATTGTTATAGATTAGTCCCAATGCCCCATGGTATGCTTAGCATATTCGAAGACTAGAATATATGAGTGTTGCTTAATGAGTATAGGTGAGAAACAAGTTGAAAAGAAGGACTTGGTCATAACATTTGGGATTTTAGAAGCCATGGCACATATATAGTGGTATTATTGACTAAGACAAATGAAGCATATTATACTCAATCAGAGTAAATTGGTGACGGGGTCCTGAGATGTGTTTTCATGTGGTAAGTTACCAGAGTACACTTTTGTAAATGATTCATTATGAAGGGAAATTTTAATGATGTTGTCAATTAACAGAAAGACTTAAGGAGGACCTGTATTACTTGACAGGAACAACTTATAGCAGGAAAAGTATATTTCATCTCACAGATTCCGAGGTTCAGTCTATGCTGAACTGACTCCATTGCTCTTGGCCCAAGTGAAAGAAAACATCATGATAGAAGTGCATCATGAAAGAGCACTGCTCCTCTCATAATGGCCAGGAAGCAGAGACAAAAAGGGAAAGGGGCCACAGAGAAGATCAACACCTAGAAGGCACCCCCATTGACCCACTTCTACCAGCCACATCCTGTTGGCCTACAGTTCAGTTACCACCCAGTCAGTCCACTCAAAGTAGGATGACCTAATTAGCTTATAGCTCTGATAATCTGATATTAGTCATTTCACCTCTGACCCATCTGCATTAACACAGGAGGTTTTGGAAGATACCTCATATCCAAACCATAATAAGCAGAGAGAAGGAAAGCTGATAACAAAGGTACAGATAGCAGCAGGGATCTTCCTTCACTATAATTTGATCAGAGATGAGATTGGAATATAGGTACAAGTTCATGTACATATTTGGTGGAGGTAATAATATGAGAGAGTAGCTGTCTGGCAGGATTAAAAAAGTTAGAATTGAAATGTGAAGTAAGGCCAGTCTCTACTCAAAGACAGGCTTGATTTGTAAGACAAAGAAGCAGTCACATCATTAGCATTAGTTTGCTAGATTTGCTTGTATGATCAGCATCCCAAGGAACTATCATGGTGTAATGCAAGAAAGTAGCTTTCTGCAAATAACATAAACCTGCCATCTTTTTCAGTGTGCACAAGAGAAAGCCAGTGTTCATTTAGATAATATGTGCCTGGAATTTCCAGGGTGTATTTTCTTTCATTGTTTGCTTAACTTAGCTATATGTTCAGGAACAGAAGGGGAGCATTCAATAACATGGAGTATTATTGTCCCCATTTTTTAGGAATGATACTCTCCACTCCCTATGTGCATGAAAACCCCTACATTGTTATCACAGTTACCTGCAACTTACCTTGGGCAAGCACATCAGGGTGTACACTGTAACCTCTTCCCACTACAGCAGTACAAAGAGCAACAGAATATGATAAGCCCAGCTATAAGATCAAGCACAGAACACAACATATCTCCTGGTTGCAGGAAGAAATTATAACCAAGCAGAAAAAGGATCAATGCTGTTTAGTTATAGCAGTAGTACGGGTTTGCAAATTATTTAAAGGCAAAGTTACACTATGATAATCTTCAGGGGTATACACACAACATTCTTTTTTTGAGGAGGGCACAGTTGCTTCCCTATGTTGCTGTTAGAATGTCTAGCACCATTCTACGCAGAAGGACCACCTTTCACATTTGTGTACCTACTTTATAATGCAAAGTTCTGACTCTATGAGTATGTTTAAGGCAGCAGCCTTGTATTTTGAAAAGTTTCAACCTGAAATCTAATGTCAGCCTTTGCTGCTGGAAGAGAAAGTATTGCAAGTGGGTAAAGCCATAGGCAGCATGAATTGCTCTATGACAACTCTTGCAAGGTCACAATTGTTAGGTCTGTAGACAAAATTGAAAGTAAAGTTACTTGTATATGATAGGTCTCTTCCAAATGTATTGTTCAATCCAGTTATGTGGAGGATGTAGTTACTCAGGTGTTCCATAAGCACACAACCATACCACCAAGGGAGGAATATGCTCCTATTTGGGCTGTTCAACATTGGCTACACCCCAAGCCAAGAAACAGAGGTTGGAAGAATGTGAATGTTGATGGTAGAAAGGCACATGAAAAATGAAAGAGAAGAGCACACACTGCATTCTGATTCAGCTACTAAGGGTGTCCTGTTGGGTTAAATTGGGAATGCCTATGGTTTTCACTTACTAGTATAGAAAGTAAAATTACTTTTACAAAGTGAAATTACTAATACTTGCTAAACCTCAAGTGTAGAACAACATGAAGCAGATTTCATACATAAAAAGTATCAATACACAATGGGAATCCAGAAAAAAATGGCAGACAACATGGTTGACTATGCAAACATGAGTAAATTATGAGTGATAAATTATATAGTATAAGAATAAAATTAAATAGTCCAGCAAGTTAAAATCTAGTGCAAAGTATATATTTTTATTAAATAACTTTATTTTCAGCATATCATGTATCCATACAGCAGTTAATGAAAACATGAAATTTATCCTTTCCCACTGAAACATAAATTGCCAAAAATATGCTAATTTTGTGTTTCATTAAACTTAATTTCTTAGATGGTTGTTTTTCATTAAATGTAATAAATTAGAAAAAATCAAGTGGACTAGATTAAAAAATAATTCGAGGAGAAGTAAATTATGGAGTTCACAGAAAAAAAATATGTACTATGATAAATATTTAAGAGTATTTCCATCAAGGGCAATCTGTGGGCTGAGCATTTAGGTTAAACAGAAAGATCAATAACAATTAAAAAGTCCTGATGTGAAGTAATTCTTATTTTAAATATTTTATGTCTCTTAGAAAATCAAATTTTTTCAAAGAATGCTTTTTATGGATGTTAATAAATTAGGGACATAAACATCTATTATCTAAGAATAAACTATTTTGTTTTGCCTATTGATTAGAACAATCTATCCTTTTCATTGAGTTAATGTATTTCTTTTTCATGTTAAACATTTGCCATTTCCTTTATTAAAAACAAAAAAAAAGATATCATTTCTGGGATGCTGACAGATTGTCCTAGTTTATCTCTTTCTGAATGCCATAGTTTTACACTGGAAATAGTCAGCACTTCCAGGATGCTAATACCAAATTTATGTGTTAAAAATACCTTTTTGCATACACTTAGCATCCTCCATAGCATGAATTGAAAACTGAGATGCTCTCTCACAGAAATAAGCTATTTCTACTTTCCATGTGTCCATGGTCACAGTCACCCAAGAGCACCTCATCAGAAACTGTGATTCATGCCTCTGCACTTTCAGACCAGTGATATTTATACACCAGGGCTTAGTCATTTCTAAAGTTTCTTTTTTTTATTACTCAAATGAGTACAAAATGATTCAAAGTTATCTCTCTCTAATGAAACTTTCACAAATTCTTTTTAAAATCTCTAAACCTAATGATTTTGAATTTTAATTTACTTAATATACTCATATGATGCCTCCAAATGTCTTTATATATCATAGAAAACACAGAATCTCACAGATTTTTATTTTTTTAATTTTTAACTTTTTTAGTTGTCTATGGACCTTTATTTTATTTATTTATGTGTAGTGCTGAGAATGGAACCCAGTGCCTCATACATGCTAGGCAAGTCTTCTATCACTGAGCTAAAACACCACCCCCTCCAGGAAAAAAGAAGGAAAAATACTTTCTCTTCTCTCTCTCTCTCTCTCTCTCTCTCTCTCTCTCTCTCTCTCTCTCTCTCTCTTGTGTCTGTCTATATACTTATACAATAAAATTTGTTGTTTCAGTTCTTTAGAGTACAGAGTGGCCACAAGAGTCAACTAATAGTCAAGAACTTTAAGCTTTTTTTGAATAATAACTGATGATGGTTACCTGCAAACTTTCAGGAAATAAGCGTGGACTGGGTCTTTCACTATCAAAGATTTTCAAAAGAACAGAGGCAAGTATATTCTTTAGGTATATTCTTTAAGAAGTAAGTAAGATAGATTTACTTTGGAGAAAAAAGACTTATAAGGACTGGAGTCATTTATAAAGGCATATTGGTAGAATCAAGAATGTCAGATAGAATAAATAGGATGTTTAGAAATATAATGATATAGAATTGAAACAGGAAAACAATAAAATACATACAAATTGAGAGAGAAAGAACTGAAGAAATACAGAAATAGAGAGAGAAACAGTGCTGAAAATAGTTAATAAATGAATAATAAAGATAAGAAAGAATCAGAATGATGTTTTTGTAGAGATGTCAATGATATATTTAAGTGAAGATGTAGTATAGAGTAATATTAAAAATAACTCATTGGCTTTAGAAAAGAAAAAAATAAAAATAATTTATACATATATGTATGTTTATGTGTATATATATATTTACATATTTATGTTATTTATTTTTTATAAAAGATATAGACGGAAAAACTGATTATCGATATGTACACATTTCAGCTAAGTATGGATTTAAGAATGGGAATTGGAGCATTTTGAACTTCTTAAGATTTTTCTTTTTACAATGAATATCATCTCTTGAGGAATGAGTAGAATAAAAACAACAAAGCAAGAGAAAGAGAGAAATAAAGTGGAATTTATTAATGTCACAAGAATGTATGTATGATTGGGCTGGGGATATAGCTCAGTTAGTAGAATGTTTGCCTTGCATGCATAAAGCCCTGGGTTTGATTCCCAGCACCACACACACACAAAAAAAAAAAAAAAAAACACACACACATACACAAGAATGTACATATGTTTAGGAACTGGTCCAGCCCCTTATACCCAGTTAGGGATTTTGAGTGTGGACAAACTGCTAATTTACTCTGAGAAAAGTGGTGTTTCCACAGGCTCTGAACTTAGATCATTACCCCTAAACTTTAGCTCATTTTCACATTTTTATTACCTGGCATTCAATTTTTTGAATGGAGTAGTCTGATAAACAATAAGGAAACTCAGATATTAAATTTTTTTCAAGCACTTCCAAGGTTGTCTACAAGCCAGTTTGGGAGAGAGTGATATATGTTACTGCATTTGTCTTTTCCATCAATTTCATGATTGGTGCAGGAATGAAGGTCATCCTACTGAGAAGGAGCAAGGTACTCAGAGCTTATATTCTTAAGGGCTTTTTGTAAGTTATGAACAAACAGTAGACATGCAGCATTTTAAAGTTTAAAATAAAACTTTAATTAAGCAAGTATAATCAGTAATTTTCCTTACTATAATATTTTATTTTTCATGTATTTGAAATTTGCTTGACATTTTTCTATGAACATTTTCATAAATATTATGATTTAAACATGAGAGACATTCAAGTTGAGAGGGTAAATAACTTTTCCCCTATTTATTGCTTTGGGAAGACTAAGTAATATACCAAGTACTTCTTTAAAAAATACTTAAATCAGTAAAGGTACATGAATTTCTACATTCTTCTTTTAGCTCTGTATGTATTATGCATACCAGTTTGTACATTTATGCATAACTATAGAATAATTGATCAAAATTTGTAAGCCGTATCCGTTTTTAAAAAGCAAAACAGGCAATCATTGTGAGTGTGTGTGTGTGTGTGTCCAGTATGTGTGTATATGTGTGTGTGTGTGTGTGTGTGTGTGTGTGTTTGTAGTACTATGGATTGAATACAGGGCACACAAATGTCAGGTGAATGCTTTACCACTAAGCCACATGCCCAGACCCTGTTTATATGTAAAATTTGGTATGTATTCTATGTGTACTTTATATTTCATTTACATGGTTACATAAATGAATAATTTACCTAAATGAGCTATATAAAACAGTTCAATACTTTAAAATGCATTTGGAAACAGGAACCAAAAGTCCAATAAAATCATAAACTGCAATACAACACAATTACTCAGGATACATAAGTATATATTGGGTAGGATAACTTATTTTCTTTCACATGAAAAAATAAAGTTTTTCTTCTTTAGCAAACACAATATTCAGGCCTCTAATATCCTTCAGGTTTGATATGATGATGTTTTCAGGAACTCACTCTTTAACAATGTAACAACCTTTTATCAATTGCATATTTGTTACAAATTCCATAATAGCCTAATGCTTCTTTTCATAATGTTCACCTGATGCTTTCTTCCATAAGGCAGGTTGGTAACATATATATTGTCAATGTGTTCCTATTTCTACAGTTAAAAAGCACAAAAAAGGAGGCTTAAAATAACAACAAAAAAAATTACTATCTTGCAGCTCTGTATATCAGAAGTCAGACTTGATTCTCAACTGAGCTAATCGTTTTAGCATAGCCATGTGCTGATCTAGAAGTTCCAGGCAGGAATACAAATCCTTGATTTTTCCAGTTTCAAGAAACTGCACGAATAACTTGGCTCTTGACTTTCTTTTTCTATATCCAAACCAGTGGCCTTAGATCCAGTCCTCAGAAAACATCTCTGACATCTTATTTGCCTCCCTGTATCACCTTCATAGACCCTGTGACTACATTGAGTCCACTTTTTAAACCAGGACCCTACCCTGTTTGACCTTCTCTTTGCAATTCTAATCTTTCTTTTTCCATGTGACATCATGAAATCACAGGTTTCAGGGATTAGGATATACATATCTTTGGGAGCCAATAATCTTCCAAACACAATTGTTTCAATGTCATCACATGAAGCACCTTTATATTTCTAAGATCTTTAAAAAATATTGTAACTTGTCACATAAGACTGAGTTTCAGATCCAATCAGAGAAGTAAACATTCAGAGTGAAGCTCAGTTGAAAAACATCTAGATAATCAAGCTGATCATTGAACAGATAAATTAAAAAAGAGGGATTTTATAGCTCTGATCAGGCTGCTGTTAATGGTGATGGTAGTGATGGATGTGGTGGGGGTTGTAGTATGTGTGTGTGGATTAGTTACATGAAATCTTTATTTTAAGTACTAGAGTTTGAACCAGGGATGCTTTACTACTGAGGTACATCAGCAGATTTATTTATTTATTTGTTTTATTTTAACACAAGTTCTCACTAAGCTCCTTAGGACCTCCAAAAATTGCTGAGACTGGCCCTGAATTGTAAATCCTCCTGCCTTAGCTTTCTGAGTTGCTGGGATTACAGGCATATGTCACCATGTCTGTCTTAAAACAATGTTTTTATTGTTGTGAATATTATTGAAATAATCTTGCAATATATTGTTTTTGCATTTTTGCACAAATATCAGATTTACAACTTAATAGTTATCTCATATTTGGTGCTAAAACTGCAGATTTACAACTCAGTTCTTTATGATCTCTCTTGCACTTAAATCTAGCCATAAATCACTAATAGGATAGCAAAATAAAAGAATATAGTTCATTAATCGGAATATTAAGGGAGGAAGGTTTTCATATATGTCTACTCTTATCTCATTAAAATTATTTGTAGAATAATCTGGAATTGAAAGTGAAATTTTAAAGAATTATTAATAAATGAGATATACTGTATAATAAAAAGTGGTCATATCTGAAAAACAAACATTTGGCAAAAGTAATACATTAGAAAACAAGAACTATAGTAATGAGTAAAATACATGTGTGTAAACCAATAAATTTGTGGCCATATTTGTTTTTATAACATCACAAATTTTTTAGTTGTGTCTAAAGCCAGACTTAAATTGAATCCAAAATGATTACCATAAATAAATAAGTCTGAATAAAGTAAGCAATTATAACACATAGACCCTTTAAATTGATATATATATATATGTATATATATATATATATATAGATATATATAGATATATATATATAGTGATATATATATATATATATATATATGATATCATATATAAATATAATTACATTATGTCCACAGTAAACTGTCCATAATGCACATCTTAAGTATGCTGCTATAACAGAATACACAAGACTGGATAATTTACAAAAAACAGAGATTTATTTTCCCTCATTTCAATGGAGCTGGGAAGTCCAACATTATGGCACTAGCATCTGGTAAGAGCCCTTTTGCTATGTCTTCACATGGCAGAGAGCAGAAGAGAACACACTACTCCAACCCTGCTTTATCCCAGTACTGATTCATTCCTGAGAGCAGAGACCCCATGACCTAATAACCTCAGTTCTCAGTAAGGTTCCATTGAAGATTAGTTTTCCAACATATTAATGTGAAGAAATTAAGCATATTCAGACCAAGCGTCAAGGATGCTGATGTATTTGGGAATTTCCATTTCAATAATTTAAGACAATTCTCGAGACAATCTCTCCTTCAAATCTGTCTTTTCCTGGTTTTTAAAGACACTCCATTGCCTGGAGTTTCTCCTCTCACTCTAGCTACTTCTCAGCTTCCATAGTTGGTTCTTCCTCAATTTTCAAACCTCAGTGTTGGGTGCTACAGGTCCTGGCCCACGTGTTTCCCATATTTTCTCTCACAGATTCTTTACTTTTGGATGCAGTGTATGAGCATTAAAAGTCTCTCACTTCCATTACACAGCTCTTCCCCAGGCTATGCACTGTGTATTCAATAGACCCATTGATACCCTCCACGTGGGCACCACAACCTAAAAATATACAAAACAGTTCTTCATTTTTACTGCCTCACTACTTTTCTTGGAATTTTGATTTTTCTCTATTCTTTCCATTTTTAGGGAACATCAATTGTATCCTTCTTGTTTAGCACATAATAAATAAAATATGACTTTTACCATTTTTTCCTCCCATCCCTGATATACCATATACCACATCAAAACCTTTTAACTTTTTCTTCAAGGTGAATGTAGAATTCTACCTCTTCCTTCTACCTCAATTGCAGATAGTCTGTCTCAAATCACCACCGTCTCTTCCCAGAATTACTAGGGTAGACCTATTACTGGGCTCCCTGAATTTATCCTGACTCCTCTCTACCCTAACTGCAATGGTCAGAGTTCCTTGCTGAAATGTAAGTCAGGTAATGCTAATTCTCTGCTCAGAAACATATGACCATTTTAAGTACAAACACTAATCTGCAAGATCTTAGTCCATTTTATGCTGCTATAACAAAAAGACACAGACTGAGTAATTTATTAAAAAAAAAAAAAGCTATTTCCTCTTATCTGAGAGCTGGGGAGTCCAAAATCAAGGCTCCAGTATGAACTGAGGACTTTGATACTGTATTAATTCATAGTAAAAGTTGGAAGAGAGAGAAAACCCAGTCCTGCAAGCCATTCCTATAAATGACCCTAGTCCATGCCTGAGAATGTAGCTCTTAGGACATGAATGTCTTTCATTTTGCCACAGTTTGCAACACAGTTGCATTAATGATGAAGTGTTAAGGAAAGGATCGTTATGCACTATTACTTATGTCCAGTTGTGTGGTCCTTCTTTTTATTCTTCAAATAAGCCAGGTATGCTCTGTCCCTAGAATTTTGTACTTCTCATTCTTCCTGGAATATGTTTCCCAAGATATCAGCATTGTTCATATCCACACTTCCTCCAAGCCTTCAGTCAAAGTATTTTCAGTGAGGGCTTCCTAGACATCTTACCTAAACATCAAGTCACCATTTATATCTTTGAAACTTTTGTTTCCCGTTTCTCATCTCTCTCTCTGTCTCTCATCTCCTTAATGAATTCTGTTATATACAAATACTATAAAATGTTAGCTGTGGACTGGATTCCCATCATTATATATATATATATATATATATATATATATATATATATATATATATATATATATATATATATTGTATTTAGTACAGGAAATATAATTTAATACTTAATAGGGCTTTTTTTTAAAGAAAATAAGACAAATTTCTAAAAGTAAAATGTTTATCAACAAAATAGAAGACGTTAATAGTATCTAAGAACTAATTTACTTTTCAATCTTAACAATTTAAGTCTTTCTCTTCTACATCTAAATTAAGTAGAACCAATCAGTTGATAAAGGGGTTCTCCATAGAACCATCAAATTTGCATATTACTAAAATATCTTTTTGTTTATACTGTCAAGACTAATTAAAATTATAGCTTCTGTTTCTGATAAAATTACTAATTAAACATATTTTAAAAATAAAGATAATATAAGCAACAACAAAAGCACGAAGGATACATATTTGTTTCAAAACTTTTTAAAGCCAAATGGATTTTTTACATTATCCTTTTTCAAATCAAAACACATATAAAATTGTGTTTCAAGTTTAATACATTAGTTACTTTTTCTAGAAATTTATCAATATTTAGAGTGATCCAAATTATTAAATTAATTTTAACTTTGTAGGAGTATTATTCCCTCATTTTTGATATTTTTGGATTGCTTCCTTTTTAAAAATATTTATTTATTTATTTATTTATTTATTTATTTATTTATTTATTTATTTATTTTTGCGCTGTATGGTTTCCTAATGATTTGTTTCTAAAAGTTATTTTATTTAAGGGAATATGCCCTTCCTTTTTTAAAACAATAGATTGCAAGTTGTTTCTCAAAATAAGTATTTCAAAAAACTATTAATTTTCACTTCCTCCAGAAATAAATGTAAATAACAATTTTATCACACATGTGCCAAACTGGTTTGAAAATGTTTTACAGTATAATGATTCAATTGGTTAAAATAGCAGTCTGTCTTGTTTATACTATATTGATGACCATGTGTTTAACCTAGAAAGATTTATTTTTAAATACCATTCATAACTGGTAAACTGAAAATAATGATCTCAAGTAAAACTGTCAGTCACATCTAATTGTGTATAATTAAATAAAATCAATTATAAGTTACATAGATTAATTCAAAAGTCTTCAACATAATGACAACAAATACCTATTTGAGGATCTTTATGTTTATGAAAATTTATTATGAACTGGAAATGAGAGTTGAGTTCTTTTATTTTTTTTTAATTTTGTTTTTAGTTGTAATACGCATCATACCTTTATTTTTTTTTAATTTGTATGTGGTTCTGAGGATTGAACCCAGTCTCACACATGCTAGGCAAAAGCTCTACTGTGGAGTCTCAGACCCAACCCCCAAAGTTGAGTTCTTCTTCAGTGGAAAATGTAGAAAACCTGAATTATTTTTACCAACAATTTCACCCATCATATTCTATGTAGTACAAGTATAATCTTGAGTAAGATCAGTATTGAAATTGAACATCTCATAATTTAAATATTTGTTTCAATGAAATATTGAATACTTTGGGGATTAAACTTTATTCACTTTATTTTCAGAACAATTTCCTAAGTTTATGTAACTTAGCAATGTGAAATCTACATACCAGGCTTTCATTTTCCATAGAAGCAACATCTGGGCATTTAGGATGCAGCAGAGCAAGTGTGCCTATAATATCTGCTTCTACTTTTCCTCTCTGTTTACTTCCCTGGAAATATCTTCCCGGAACATGTACTACACTTAGTCAAAACATTATGAGCACAGATAGAAATACTAAATTATTTAATTTGCGTTGGCCTCTTTACTCTTCATTAAAATATTTTAGCAGGAGACTATTAAATAAATGGTAGAATATCCCTACAATCGTATGCAACAATCAAAATGAATCATAGTCAATATTACATGGCACCTACCAATCTGAACTACCTAAACATAATGAGAAAAAAAAAATCTCTTAATATTGAGTCAAATCAAGCTTGTGCATATGGCACACTTGACTCTTGTAAGCAATTATAAATTCTATATATAATCACATGGAAGACAAATATGCTATAAAATCAACTGCATATAGTATCAACCGGTATTTACATTCTAAATACTGGTTCCTGTGAAGATATGAATGTACAAATATCACTATATCTTTCCCTTTAAATAAGTTAACTTTATAATCACATAAAAATATCCATACTAATCTATTGATAGAAAAAGTAATTAATTTAAAATATATACATTTGCACTGTTGAAGAGTAAATCTTAATTTACATACTTACCATTTCTGTAGTTTTGTAACAAAATTTAAATATGGACAATAAAAGGATAGAAATAAGAGCAAAACTGAGCACTATGACTTCACTTTACAGAATTTAACATTGAAGATGTTCTTATTCCTTCATGGGAAATCATTTTGAAAAAGAATAGTAGGCATTCTCTAGATGTTTTTTATCCACATTAGAATAGCTGGAATGTCCCCTGCTAAATTGATCCTTACCCAATGAGTCATCAAATACACTGAATCTATGATTTACTCAAATTGCCATAGATTCTCACAAATTATAGTAATTATACTACTCTGTACATTTGGGTTTTGTACTTATTTCAATCCCATTTTGCAGAAGAGGAAAATGGCCTACAGACAAGCCACACAGAGCACAGTAATTCATGACAGTATCCAGAGTCTTACCATGTCCTCAAATCATCAAGTTCAGTACTCACCCATGGTGCTCACTACCAATTAAGAATGGCTCTTTTTAAATCAAGATTTTTTTTTTTACTTATACAGGTTTTGTACACTTCAAACAAATCCAACCATAGAGAATTCTAGAGTGAACATCATTTTCCAACAACCCACACGTACACAAATACCCTTCAAAATAATAAGAACAATTATAGAGTCAATGTCTTTAATTTTCTTAGATTTATATTAAAGTTTCATTTGAAAAAAAAACAAATTAAAGTGTAATTTGTGTTCATCTTAACATCTGCACTATCCTCCAAGTATGTGTTTCCTCTTATGCTACAATATGTTATTGTATGATAATATAGCCCCAATCTCTCAGTTTACAGAAAAATGATACTGATAAAGTCCTCCACCGTATTTCGGTTGGACTTAATTGGAACCTTTAAACTGAAATTGTTTAATTATCAAAGCAAGATGGAGGAGAGGATCTGCAGAGCACCCAAACTGAAGTTCATTGGGCAGTTTCCTATACATACAGCATATATGTGCCTGCTTTTTATATCTTCTATATACATGCATAGTTTTTGCTCCCAGAGTGGTTCTTAATGGGGGTGTGTTTTTAATATGCCCCAGGGAATAGTTAACACTATATAGGAATATTTTTGGTAGTCACAACTTAATGGTACTTCTATCAAGATACCCACGTGAGTGAGTAGAGAACAGGGACATCGCTAAGCAGACTATGATGCACAGGATATTCCTTGGCGGAATTATACAGCTGCAAAGATCAGCAGCATAAAAGTTAAGAAACCCTAATCTCAAATATAATTCTATAGATATGTATGATGCATATCATTAAGGAAATTAAATTGTGTAAAGTACTCATTTTAAAAAACAAAAGAACACTTTACACATGTCTTTACTCTCCCAATGTACTCTACTACTCTTCACTAGACTACAATGTATCAGATATATGGGTTCAGGGTAAATTTTTTTTTTCCCAATATGTTCAATAAGTTTTTTTCTTACATCTGCTGAAATGTGCAAACATGTTTAGATTATTGAGGACCATTAAGTGAGGGTGCAGATATGTTTTTAAAAAAATGCTTTTAATTCTTAATCATGAATAAGCTAAAAACAGAACAGGTAGGACACACAGACTTGTAAACATGTGGTCTGTATTCATTAGGCCACAAAAATCAATGTAATGCATAATAATCCTATTTATATTAGCCAATAAAAAAGCATATTTTCTATATATAGCACCTTTTATCTAAAAAATTCATAAAGTTTGGCTGACTCATTCACTCTCATCATTCCACTATATACATTTGAAATAGGTCATTGTGAGAAATAATAATTTATAATCATACAGCACATAGACTTTCCCAAGTACTGGTTTAGCCCCTGCTCTAACTAGTTATATTCATCATTTACTGGATTCAGTTATAGCTAGAGTTTCCAGCCACTTACTTTCCTTTTAATATTATGTTGTCCTTTGCCATTGGGTTATCTTCTTTGGGGCACTCTTTGCAACTAAAATAGCATATCCTCATTTTCTACCTCCCCATGTTGTCATGTAGGCAATTGATTCTGACCATTAGCATCATTCTGTTTGTTTTCTTAGGTTAGCCATCTCTCTAAAAAAGCATCAGAATTATGACTAATAAAACAATTATCCACCAAAGCACATTAAGTGTATGCCTTATGTAGTGAATAATGGGGTGATCTATAGCAGATTAATTTATTATCAGTAAATCTGGAATTAAATACGTAACAAGAGTCTTGAAGAAAACAGCAATGGTGATTGGTGCTTAGACCAGAATGCTACAAAACTAATTCTACTAGTATCACATCCTTCCTTCCTCCTCTCACTTCCCACAAGGTACACTCATGATGTAGTCTGAACTTCAAACTCTTGATTTAGAATTAAATATGTTCTCTGATAAGATAAGTGAACTAAACCAGAGAATCATAGTCACTGCAAAAGGAAAGCCCCCTGCATTGAAAAATCTTCTAGTGAGCCCAGCATGGAAAATAAAGGTTGGAAAACACAGGCTGAGCCTGTAGTTAGTTTTCTGGCTGCATAACAAAATCTTTCTCTGATCTGTCTCTTGGCTCAAAGCACTGATGCCATCACCTGAGCAAACCGAAGACCATAATATTTTTAGCTAATTATTTTTATTTTTTCATGATTTCTAACAAGGAACTAGCAAGGCATGTTTACACTTGGTTAAAGAGAAACCTCATTAAATACAATGGATATTAAATTTCAAAGAATCAATAACCCTCACTGATACAATTCTCATTTTTCACCTGTTACATATGAGAGGTTTGCCTTCCTCCACATCTACACACAACATACACACACAATCACACACACACACACACACACTTACACACAAACATACATAAAGGCACAATTTTACCTTGATTTTAAAACGTGAAATTTAAAAATATTTATTTCTACACTCAAACGAATTAGCTTCAGGAAGTTAACAAAAGGCAGTGAATGACAGTTCACAAACATAAGGGCATATACTAAATAAAGTGTGTTGTTCTTCGCAAGAGCCTGTCTAATTTCTTTACATGCATCATTTGTACTGCCCTTTTAAATAAAAAAAGTAAAAGTTTCACCTTAAGCCTTAATAAGCATTTTATATAAGCAGTTCTCCGGAATAAGAAAAATAAATGAAAGAAAGAAAATACAAGAATTGCTCTGCTGCAGTTTCAGTGCTCAGCACGTAATTTTACAGGATACTGGAAAGACAATAATTAAAAAGCTCTATCAAAAAGCCAATTTCAATATCCCTGCTTGATTCTGACGATGCTTTTCCTCACTTTTACAGATAAGCATAATCGGCAGCTTATACTGATGCCATCACTATTCAAATGTGCCTTGCAGAGTACCGTTCCAACTTCTTCAGGGGCAGGGCAGATAACAGCACATCCACAGACCAACATAAATAGAGACCCAGCTGGATTAGCAGTCTCACATTCCATAGGCTCTATGGCAACATTCCTGCATAAGAAAATACAAATTCATGCTAGCTGAAGGCTGCCGGCGTGAGCTACAACTTTCCCATTAGCACTAGATCCTGTAAAACCCATCCGAAAGGAAGATTTCACCAAATACAGTTTGACTCAGAACGGGGTAAGCAACCCCACAGCACAAAAATATTAATGTCACGAGAGATTAAAGTGTTATGTATTGAAGCCTTACCTTGGCTGACTTGCTCTAACTGCTGGAAAGGAACTTAAATTATGAGAAGCAAAGAGGGGACTTTCTCAGAGCTCCGTGCACAGCTGCTCAGGTCTTCGGAGAGCCCAGACTCCGGCTCCGCGCACCTCCAGCCCTGGGCACCCAGACTCGGTCTCTGCAGCTCCGGAGCGCGCCTGTGATTGGCTGGCAGCGCCTGTCTGCCTGATGCTCTGCTCTCCCTGTCTCTCCTCCTTCCTCTTCTTTCTGGCTCTCCTCTCTGCTTCCTTCCCCTTCAGCCTCTTTCTCCCCCCCACCCCCCCAACGTATATAGTTTGGGGGCTGCACAAATTCTGAAGCACACGGAAATGATACCCTTTAGCCCCATGGACAAGGTCATACGGAAAACAAGACAATTAATAACAATCATTTAAACAAACAAACAAACAATCAAAAAGCCTAAGCTCTTGAAAAATGACGGCAAGGACTCTGTGACAGTTTAACCCATCTATTCTCTCTGGGGGAGGGAACACTAGGGCGAGAAGGGGTTTGTTAGATGGAGTGGGAGTATACAACGCGAGGGGACGAGAAATAGCAGGCAGTGCAGGCGCTGATGTGGCGAGCTGGTAATAAATTTTCACATTTCCGTGCAAAGTCGTCACAGCCTGCTAAACATTCAACTGCTGGCTCATTCATCAGCGATCCATAGTCCAGTGGTAGCCCTGAGATTTAGCTTGAGTGATGCCCTTTAATGTCTTACCCCAAAGTACTCAAGGCATGGAGGGTTGATATTAGAAAGAGGTTCCTTTTGGAGGTCAGCAATATATTTGTGAAGATGAATAGAAGCTGCAATGCCTTTCCAACCCACTTCGCTTTTGCCAGGAAAACTAACACGCACGTGAACTTCTCACCTCTTATTATTACGGAATAAATTAAAACGATCTGTAAAGTACATAGCTTTTGATAACAGGGATTTCCGGCCCGATTGGCTGTACTCAAAATTGATGTTAACAGCTGAAACAACTTCACTGTTTCCTCCCAGCATGCAGTCACCCACTCTCACCCATTAAGAACATCTAGAATCCCCGCTTAAAGTAGTGTAGTAAACACGAGTAGGAGTCTATCTAAATTGAATGGCTATTCCAACAGTCCCTTGGCAGATATATTAAGAATTATAATACAAAATTCATAATCATCGCAAACACTAAAAGAACAGTGTTACTTTTTCTACTGAGTTGATAAAACTACAAATGCCCAGATTCAGAGATTTAGAGGAACAAAAAGTCTTAAACCTAGGAATGTCATGTAATAGGGGGAACAGAAGACTTGGATTCAAATCCTGTCTAGGATTTTCATCTATACCTGAGCATATGTAAGTTCCCCCCCCCCACTTCTTCATCTTCATAGGACTTATCTAGACTATTTTCACTTCAAAGAGTCTTTGTAAAGATTCAATGAAAACCTCTATAGGTTTTGCTTATTTATGCACCTGCAGTTAAATTTGACTGTCTTTATTTCACTTGAGTGATGTGAATTCAGAGAAATTTATTTTGCTTTTGAGGTTTAATATATTTAAAAAAAAAAAAACTATATAGGGATTTTGCTCAGTGGCAGAGTGCTATCCTAGCATGTACTTGCAAGGCCCTAGGTTTGATCCTCAGCACCACATAAAAATAAATAAATAAAATGAAGGTATCCTGTCCAACTACAACTAAAAAATAAAAATATTTATAAAAACCCATATAAATAAAAAAGAAAGTATATGGATTAGATTATTTCCAGTTGTGAAGGAATTACAAATTAAAGGCTTAGATGCTGCTAAGAAAGATGTTAGAAGTCAATTGGAATTGAATATGTACAAAATTTAAACTATTAAAGAAAAGCATTAGAACGAAGGGTCCAGGTTAAATATTAGTTGTGCATATCCTCTCTCGCAAGGCTTCTAATTCAAATGGCAGATGTGTCCTGCATAGTGAACTGAGTGCAAATTCTTAGTCATTTTTAGTTATTATATGAGCTATTTATAATGAATGAATTTCAAATCTTACTATGTTGATGAAGCTATGGGCACACAAGCTAAGGTATAGCTCCGAAAATAAACAGAATTTATAGAAGAGATTTCAGTCTGTAAGAGGTCATGTAGAACAATTTAAAAAATTCACATTATGGCATTCTTTAGAGAAGCCTAACTATTTATTTGACTGTCCTTGCTCAAATGAAATAAAAAGTCTGTTTACCTGCTTGTTATTGAAGTCTTTGCCCAGGCACCAGCAATGAACATCGTAGGGAGGCACTTGAAAACAAAACATGTTTTTGCTAGGCTTCCTTGGTGGTTTTCCCTGGATAAGACCATAATAAGTACATCCAGTGGACTGTCATAATGGAAGTCAACAGGCACTTACTCCTGAGTGGGATGACATGCAGGGGGAATTGTCAAAACTGCCGAACAATACAATCCATTTCTGGAAAAAGAATTCATTCACCAAGGGAGGATTTGTATCAATGAGACTGCACTCAGATTAAGGGCTCTAGATTCTCCACAAACCCAATGGTACAATGTATACTGGATTTAAGTGGCTTTTGAAGTTTGATATTCTGAAACTGTGCCAACTCCTCCTAGCCACAGAAAAGTGAACCTGTCAGCCACTAAGTACAGTTGTTGTATTTTCAAGTTAAAAAGAAGGATGCGGGTGAACCAAAGCAGAATGTGCTACTTGGGGAAAGGCAGGTGGTGGGCAGGTACTTATTTTCTCTTTATGTCAGGGATTATTTCAAAAAATAGACAATGTATCAGTCAACAGGATTTATTACATAGCTAATCTCTGAAACTGAAAGTATGGACATTTCTGATACTGAGTCCCCTCTTATGTTACCTTAGAAGAGTTATAAGAATCATTTTAGCTGGTGACAGAGAAGCATCCAACACAGGATTGATGCTGGTTTGACTATAGAAACTGGAAAGATAAAATTGTAGTGCTAAGCTGTGATCATTTTCTGAGAGAGAAACTCAGAAAATTGTCTCTTTAGATGTCATCTCATGCTCAATTTTACCCTGGAAATTTAGGAGGCTGCATAATGCTTTTAAACATAAATGAAGAAAGGATGTAAAAGCAATGTAGTGATTACCTTGTTATAATTCAACATTTAGAACAATCAACCATGCAAACATGGTGTACTGTTTCATTTTAAAAATAGTCCTGAAAATATATAAAATACATAAAAATTTATATGTTTCACATAAATAACTTGATATTTTGATATATGTTTTGTGTAATGATAATTACATTGCAACAAATTAATGTATCACCTCTTCATACCTACTATTTTGTTTATAATAATAAAGTAAGATAAGTGATTTCATCTTATGTCATAAAAAGAGGTGGTAAAAGTTATGAAGCAATGGACAATTTTCTGTGCAATTTTTTATGTGTTTTGATAACAAGGACTATAGTTTACATATTTTGGTTAAATAACAATAGAAAACTTATGGTGATAAAAACATCATCTCTGATTTTATTGTTAAAGATAAGTGAGTAAGTTTCATCTTTAGTCAATCTTTTATCAAACTTCAGATTAAGAAATGTAGAATACTAGGAAATTATTGATTCAAGGAAATGAAGTACTATAATCTATCAAGATTATTTGAAAGACTACTGTCTGTGTGATTAATTCTAAAAAGTAGTGTTGCCTTTACTCAAAACAATAGTAAGTTCAACAAGTGCAGATTTTTAGTATTCTTAAATGTATGCAAAATATAAAATATTCAATGGCCTTGGATCCAATAGTATATTATTGATACTTGACAAATAAAAAAAGTAAAACTCAGCGTCTATTATATATGCACTTTATATTGGCATAATATAATTGCTGTACTGTAAGTAACAAAATGTTCACACTGATTTCCAAGAAAATTGAAAATATACTAATTATGACATAATTATGAACTAATTTTAATGATGAATCTTGCTGGACATGAATCACATAAAGTACATGATTAAATGTTAAAAAATGATAGTACTGTACATAAGATGAGATTATGGTGAAGGCAGATAGTTCACATAGACTAGAGGGAAATAGTTTCTCCAGCTTTCAAAGATCAAGTGAATATGGCTTCTATAAAATTAGGGAATATTGAACTGAATGTGGAGCTTGGCAAAATCATAAGATTCTTTGGTAAAGATGTGAGAGAACCAGAGTAGGAAAATCCTGTGGGATTCCTACATCTGCATTACTCAGAAGAACATTTCTCCATCTAAAGTGCTAAGACTGGAAATAGGGGCAGTGTGTAACAGGGACTTTTGTTACATCATCATTATCTGTCATGATTTTACTATTGTCACATAAGGAAGTTCAAAAATAATTATTATACATGGAAACTGGTAAACAAACCATACACACATTTTTTTAAAAATGCAGGATTTGGTAAGGGAGCTTTTACTATATTAAGCTTCAGAGTTCCAAGTCCAAATCTGTTCTCAATCTGTTCTAATCATGTTTTTTATTAACAAGATGAACACCAAAGTAATTAATGAAAAATTATACAAGAAGCTAGTATACTTAGATGAAGAACTAGACGTTTGTTAAAATATCTTGGAAAAACTTAAGTTATATCTCAGTGTAGCAAAATAGAAATTCCATAACTGGCTTCAAAAAGATATGGTAGTAGAGACAAGTATTAGAGTCAAAACTTATGAATAAGATTGAGAGATTTCTACTAGCAATATTTTCAGTAACAAAAAATCAAGTATGTGTTATGGTGATCAAAAATTTAAATGTAAACTTAGGCTTCCTTCTGTAAAAATATTTTTTTAGTTGTAGATGAACACAATTCTTTTATATTATTTATTCATTTTTAAATTGTGTTGAGGATCAAACCAATGCCTCACATGTGCTAGGTATGAGCTCTACCACAGAGCCACAACACCAGCTCCTAAACTTAGGCATCCTTATAATAAAAGCAACAACACAAATGAAGTTTGTTCAGATCTTACTTAACTTTGAACTATTGAGAATTTACCTGGACTATTTCATTTTAAGGAGATTATAGTTAAGTCTGGTATTTTATCGTTATTTCATGATAATAGTGATAGTGGAAACACTATCACATTGTGTTCCTTTACAGGACAAAGCTAATCCCATCTTTAACTTTTGTTTGTTTGTTTGTTTTGTTTTGTTTTTTTACTTCCTTTACCCTTTTGATGATCTCATTCCTTACTTGCCTGTGACCACGCCTGCCTTATCCATCTTTCAAGAGTTAGAACAAAGGATACCTCATGGCTTCTGGAAAAGTATCTTGTTCTGATACAAGTGTCTAGGGTCCATCATTTATATTGAACTGATGATACAATGTTTTGAAATTACTCCAATATATCACATTAGCCAATTGTTATTGAGTAACCATGACACATTAGTTAAAAACATAGTATCAGAAACCAAACAAGTATAGCAAATTATATCACTATATGTACTAAGTTCCTTTGTTGGTAAAATGGTCATGATAATATTACGTATTGGACAAGTCAGGGTTCTCCAGAGAAACATAAACAAGGGGATGTAGATCTGTAGTCGTATAGATGATATAGCTATGTATATAGATACACATACAGATAGAGGCATCTAGGAGAAAATTCAAAAGGGAATGACTCACAGAACTACTCTCACTGAGATATTCTATGATCTGCATCTGCACCAAATAATCTGCTGCAATAGTTCCAGTTCAAACCCCAAAGCCCAAGAAACAGGGAAGCCAATACTATAAATTCAAATCTGAGGTGAAGTTCTGGGAATCAGAGGCACTCAGGACAAAGGGTAGCAAAAGATCCTTTTCTCAACTCAAGCAGATAGGAAATTTCTTCTTCCTCAGAAGTTTTGTTCTATTCAGATGCTCAGCTGCATTAAATGCTAAATAATTTTGCACATGCAAAAGGACTTAATACAGTCTTTGGCAAATAAAAGACTATGGACAAAAGTTAGGCCACCCCTTCAATAAATGTATAGTACTAATATAATAAGTCATATTTGCTTCTTGTGTTCCAATTGTAGCAGAAATAAGCAAATCAAACAAACTCTTAGCTAGGAGTTTTTCATTAAAATAGAAACTATGGTTTCTGTGGAATAACCTGGGGAAAGCATCCATTCAATTCAACCTCCCATATCTGTATTCATCTTTTTGGTGATATATAATGAAAATTGATGTTTAGATGATCCTGAGGCAACGTACGATTCTTGACCATCCAAGAAATATTATATTGAACTGAGGATACAATGTTTATAATACCAGAAAAGAGAGAAGAATTTAAAATCATTTTATAACTTCAGTTTATAAGAAGTAAGGGTTATTTCACTAACAATCAGATTATCCACTTGATGAAATCATTGATATTTTCAGAAAAACTAAATATGTTAATATGAGTTTGTTATCATTCTACAGAGGTAGTATTCTACAGTCACTCTGAGTCTTCTTATTGTTTAGCCTAAGAATATCAAAAGAGAGACTTTGAAAAATGTTGAATTTGTCTTGCTTTTTTACATTGTAATATATCAGATTTCTCTGTCACTAAAAGTTCTTACCAAACATTTTAAATAAATTACTCTCCACATTATATATCACTCTTCACAATATACATGTAATATATTTTCATCCTTTTGTTATCACAGGTCATAAATGTTGCTGCCAAGTTTCAGATATTATAAACAATGTTCAAGGAACAATTCTGTTCATAATTCTTTACCTGGATCTCTGCTTATTGCTTTTTAATAGGCTATGTACTAGCATGTACATTTCTTAAAGTTCATGATTTTTTTATTGATTTTCAACATGATTAGAGAGGACTAAAAGACTAATTGGCTCTCTGATAACCCGGAGCAATAGCATTTATTTCAGTTTGCTTGCCTAATAGCTAAAAATCAGTACTTCAGTTTATCTATTTCTATTCGTGTGATTCCTGGAATGTTTAGTGGTCATTTCTTGTTTTCACTCACAACTTCTATTAATATCATTACTCTATCATGTTATTGCTAATTTAGAACTATAACACTCTTATATTATCTTAGTACACAATCAGAAGACAGTTCAGCACAAGTTTCTGTACTTTTCTCTCATAATTGGCCTAAAATGTATGAATGTATATATTGTGTAAAAATAAACATATTTGTGCATATGATTAGATTTACCTGGAAAGTACACACAGAGTATCAGTTTCAGTTGAAATTTATTAAAAAAATTAAGTTATCTTTTCTATTTTAAGCTGAAAAACTAGAAAAATTACAAAACTGAAATACAACACCACAAACTGTATAGGCTATCTATGGACAATGGTCTTTATATATTAAAAATTTCGATGCACTGATTAAACACTCTTGGTAGAGACAGAATCTGTGGTGATGTTTAAATAATAAAGAGAAAAAAATAGAGATTAATGAATGGGAAATTATTTTAAAGAAACATATATATTTAAAAAACAAATGCACTTCTGGAGACCAATAGACCTACAGACCTACAGATATTTGCAGTCATCTGAATGTCTGAATATGTGGATCCAGTTATATGAATTTTGAAATTGTTACACATAATATTCTGAACAACCACATTTACAAAATATATTATATTGATGATATTTTGTTTTATGCTTATATTTCCTTTCAAGATCACAATGAAAGCATTTAATATAAATGCTGAGGTATTTATTTCTGAGAAGATTACTATGAGTAGAAAGTTTATAAAATTCTGTCTAATATTCTGGAACACTTTTGGACAGCTTCAAGCCACATTAATCACCTCTCCATGTAAGCTTCCAGTATTACTTTGTTTATGTTTATGTTAACGCACCTAGCACAGGACAATATAAAGTGCTGAATGTCTTGATCTTATTTAGAGATAAGCTCTAAATTCTTTAACATAAAACATTAAAGTTTTCTATTCTGGAATTTGCTTCACTTTAGTGTAGTTCATATTAATTGCAAGATTTGCAACAATGAGTGGGTATGATTCTTAATGCTAGAATGGAGGAAGCTTAAATATCAACATTTCCTATTAATATGGTCCTACAATACTGGCACACATGAATTGTCATGAAAGTACACAAAGATATCTCAATTTACCCTGAGTATTTAGGGAGTTTCCTGGAAGAGCTGAGTTGGATAATGAGGAATTATTCCAAATGACAAGAAGAGGGCAAAAAGTATGAAACACAGATACTAATGCTCATAAAAAATTCACATAAAAGAACTTCAGGAAGGAAGGGATTGGAAAGATGGAATGGGGAGAAGGAGAAAGTTGCTTATGCATAAGTTCTATTATTGTTGGAAGCCTTTGACATTATCAAATGGATGTTTTTAAATATGATAGTGAAATGCTGTAATTTCATCTCACTATTGAATCTCTACCCTGTTACCTTAGTGGTCAAACAGTGGAGAGTCAAACTAATTACAGTTTGGAAGGTATTAACAATAATCTATCATAAAGATATATGGAAGATCAGTAGAGTTGAAAAAATAGATTGATAGGAAGGGTGGAGTGTTGGATAAAGGGAGAACATGGAAAAAATTAACAAAATCATGCTATATGCATGGAGAAATATTCTATATGGAATTCTACCTCTCTTCATATGTAGAATGTTCCAATGAAAGAAGATTTCACATGGTTGGAAATCATGAGTAAGGGAGAACCTAATGCAGATCTCTGGATTCTGGCTTGAGTCTTAACATAGCCAGAGAGTTACCTGGGAGAGGAAAGCTATTCTGAGGAAAGTGGATTATAAATTGGTTTGAGTTTACTTTGACTTTGAGAGTACTACTAGATATTGGCATATGGTTGTCATTTGAACATTGCCTTTGTACTCAGAGAACAAGTTAGAGTTGAAAATAATATTTGAGAAGACATTTATACACAGTTTTTAGTTTTAAATGTTCTGTGTTTTATAGATTTGTTCAAGGGTCGCATAAGAAGCAAAAAGCCCTAAATCATATTAGAAGAGTGTGTGAGCTATGGGGGAGAACCCCTTAAAATTGATATCTAAAACCAGCTGTAACAGCAAGAAGAAAAACAGAAGATCTTATGGTCACAAAACTGAAGAAAGAGAAATGTACTGGCTTGGCATGATGGCCCACATTTGTAATCCTAGTAGCTCAGGAGGCTGGGCAAGAGGATCACAAGTTCAAAGCTAGCCTCAGCAAAAGCAAGGTGCTAAACAACTCAGTGAGACCCTGTCTCTAAATACAATACAAATTAGTGCTGGGTATGTGGCTCAGTGGTTGAGTGCCCTGAATTCAATCCCCAGTACCATCCACAACTCCCACCCCCCCCAAAAAAAAAAAAGAGAGATGGATATCACACTTGAGAAATGAACCATATTGTTTTTTGGTGGCATAAGAAGTGAATTGTCATGGTATGTTTGGCAATTTGGAAGGTATCTGTAGCAATGAAATTAGCAGAAGAAAGGGACTGGTGGCAAAAGAAGATAGTTTTCAGGCAAATGAAAAAAAATAGAGATCATCTTATAATAATTTAAATAAAAAACAGTCATGAAATAATAACAAGTTATCATGGATTTCAAAATAGAATTTTTATATTACTATTATTATTTTTTTAGTAGAAACAAACATCTAGTTAAAAAGAGGAAGCAGATGATTATAAAATATATTTTAATTGGATATGAATAAGAGAAAATGTAAAATGTTGCATAAAGTCCCTACTCCAAATCTGCTTCTGGTTTTGGGCTTCTTGTATCACTGAAAAAACCAATATTCTCACACACACCTCTCTCTCTCTCACACACACACACATACACACACACAAATTCACAATAATGAACACAAAACTCTGTATATTAACTTCTGTGTTCTTTTCCATAACACCGTATCCAACTATGTCATTGAGAGAGCACCAGAAAATGAAATGCAGGAACTCTTATTCAAAACGTATTAATAATTTTGAAATGGCAATGGTAGAGCACTAGACCAAGAATGAGTCCTCTGTCTGTGGGATCTAGTACAGTTGCCGATGTTTAGGGCCCACACTGCACCCCTAGTCACCAGAAGTTCCAGTCCACAGACTCATATTCAAAACATCTTGTGTTAATTAATAACCTTCAAATTTTTCAGTGTATTCATTCCGTGTGGAATTACTTCAGATTCATAGTCTACCCTATTCTATCAACGGTCATGTGACAAGAGTTTTTGCCTTTCATGCCATTAAAGAGCTACTGAACATTACAGTCAGTGGTTGGGAGTTTCTATAAAATAGTGAGTAATTTTCAACTTTATTTAGTAAAGTGTTGGAGCAGAAAAATTCTAACAGGAGTCCGATGTTTGGATGAAGTTAGCCTACTGGGGGCACTGCCTACAGCTTCCAAGGATTTAAATGTATTACAGATAAATTATCTTAATATAATCTTAATACAGAATGAATAATTTGTGGCAATTTTGTACTTATAATACATAAAAATATATTGGATGACTTAAACTTAACACGAGAATTGATACAGGATAGGTACACAGATTGGAGATATTTACAGAAGGAATTAAATGTAATATATCAGAAATAAGCATGAGTCAGAGTTTTCTAGCTCAGTTGGTCCTGGAAAAAATAGCACCATCATTAGTAGAAAGAAAGAAGAAAATTATAACATCTGTTAGGGAGCATAATAGGTTCAGATTGGAATATGTGATGTTAAGGTGTTAGATAACATTCTGAGGAGAAATCCAAGAGTCACTTGGCAATGTAAGACTGCATCTTTGGAAATGCTTAGAAATAGTTTTGGGAAGGTGAAATAATTTTATGAGTCATGCTCAGATAATGATAAGAATATAGTAATAATATATGTTTTTTTTACAGCCTCCAATTAAGAAGAGAAAATTTTCTAAACTATCAGTGATAGAACCACGCAGGTGAGTGACCAGCAAGGGGCAGGGGTGGGGGGTGGGCAGAGGGGGGGAGAGAGAGAGAGAGAGAGAGAGAGAGAGAGAGAGAGAGAGAGAGAGCGCATCAAGGGGAGGGAAATGAGAAAGCAGAATGTGAAAGGGGGAAGGAAAATGAGAGGTGAAGGGAAAGGAGGAGAAGTGGAGAGCGGAGAGCAGGAGAGAAAAGAGAGGGCACTTTAAGGAGAAGTCAGAAGATGTGATCAGAAAAACATCCCCAAATTCAGCTAATATGATGTTTAAAGTCATTTTACTTACTTGAAGACTTAGATATTACTGATTAGTAAACAGAACTTTTCTCACATGTGCAAAGGCCTACAAGGTAAAAATGTAGAAACCATGATAAGGTTTGGTCACTGTGGAAAAAATATGCAACTAAAAATAGATCAAATTAACTCTCAGAATAGTAGGCATTTGCATATTCTACAGCACGCAAAATTGTCAAATGAAATCTCATAATTTCTTTTTATTTTAATGCATAAGAAGCTTGATCTCCATTTAAGAGTGTGTGATTAGCTCTGCTTTACCATTTCCTTGCTTATTCAAAGCTGCTTTATAAAAAAAAAAGATTGCAAAGCACTAAGCATATATAATTATTCAGAGAGGAAATTAAAGACTTCATGTGAAGAAAGAAATTGAAATACAAATCTACTACCTTCCAGTAGTTTGAAAATATATGTAAATATGTGTTTGAATATACAATAAGAAGGATACCTGCTTAATATTAAAGTTTATTTATATTATTAAAAAGAAAGATAAAAAACCTGAAAAAGAATGGACTATAGCATAAAGACTGATTATTTGTAACTCATTGAAAATACTTTAAATGTCATCAAGTCCATAAAGAACAGAGTAAGTTAAAAAGAGAGCAGTGTCTTTGAAGCATTGTCTAGAAAGAGTGTCAATTCCATGTTGCTAGTGTCAATTAGGGATTTTAGGGAGATTGGTTAGGTAGATTGGTTATATTGGTTATTTCAGAATGGCTCACATTATTATTATTTTTTTCTTTTTTAAAACAAGTTAATTGTGTGATGAAATTAATAACCTATGGCGGTCCTCATTGTTAGGGCTAGTCTTGCATTCAGCATAAGCAATAAAGAATTGCATGACAGGCTCAGGATAGAAGTGAAAATTCAGGATTTCAGATTATCATCCTGGTCAGCATTGGGCCCTCAAAATGACAACCTAAAGCATAGATTGAATTATGTTATTCTCAGGATACCAAATTCGTGCTCAAGTTTACATTTATACAGGCTTCAAGCCATTGCCAGTGTGAAGCTGTCATTGTCATTCTCTATCTATCTAAAGATTCCTCAAGCCACCAATATTCATTTGTTAGCGTTGGCAGTTTTACACATGCAGTCCCTCACCATATGTTCTGCCCATTACTACTAACTAGTCATTACCCACACTGATTGTTTCCTCATCACATTCTTCAAGCCAGAATCTCCTCTTGCTTAATTTCCCTGAATCTTTCTAGAGCAATTCTACTGTTTTGAATTTTAATCTATATATAACAGAGATCCAACTAATGGAACGTTTGTATTGAAACATCATTGACCCCATTTAAATAATCATTTATGGATTTTCACTAGAATCTTCATTTATCAATATTGTAAAACTGAGTTCTTTCCTGTTCAGTTTTATCACTTAAAAAAAAAATAAGAGGAAACCAAAGCTTGCATAGAAATCAGTTTGCGTCAAATTTGAGCATTGCATATATTTGGTATATTGCCTTTTATAAACAGAATCTCCAGTTTGCTCATCTTTTGATAGTATAAAATAACATTTATGAAAGAGAATTTGCAATTACATGAATTTAAGGAGTTAATGTATGCAATTCACTTATTATTGTATCTGGTGGACAGTATACACTCAGTAAATTACTGTTATAACAGTAGAAACAACTTCTCAGTTTCTGTTTTAGTCTAACCAAAGTACCTGAATGTTTATAAATAGCATCTTCCTCAATGTGGCCAAGTTATAAGTGACTACACCAAAGAACAGATTACAAAAGAAAAATGGGAGATTATTTGTGGTGATAGCAATATGGTTCATTGGTTGACATCTTATGTTATTGAGATTACCTGCTTTCTGAAAAGTGAAAAGCAGGGCTAAAGAAGGGATCTGCTGCCATCCACAATCTGTTCAAGGAAGATAGAGATTTTCTCTATTTCAAAGTTCCAGAGGACAAAACTGAGAGTCCGGAGATAAACAGGATTGGTTTGCCAATCACAGAACCTGCAGAGCGCAACCATGAGTATGTGAAACCCAGGAAAAGCAGAATAGTAGCCTAGCAAAAGGAACAATTCACCTGTTGAGTGTGTTTCCAAATAAATTGTCAATATTAATGAATTATTAAAATTAAAAATGATGTGGACCTACTTAATGGTTTGAAACATTGTCAGTGTTGCTTGCAACAATTTTTATGGACTTTGAAAATTTTAGAACAAGTATATACTAGCATGGGGAAAGATGAGTGTATCTTAAGGCCATATTAAAAGATCCAAACAAAGTTTTTCATTTTTTCCATCTACAAAATGCTGAAAAGGCAAAGACTGCAAATAAAATGAAAATATGCAAACTTTATTAAGATTTTAACAACATATATATCAGTATATGACTCTGTGTGTGTGCGTGCGCTTGCTCGCACGTGTGTGCTCACACATGCATATGTCTGCAGTCTTTTTGAATGGTTGTAAAAGGTTAAAATGGGCATTTCCTATTGCAGCTTTAAATTACTGGAGAACACACTTAGCCAAAAGAATATTCTATTTTTCACATTTGAAGTGGACCCAAATGGTCAAATTATATATATATATATATATATATATATATATATATATATATATATATATATATATAAAACCTTCTATGAATTGATTCTTAATTACATAAGCACACAAGAACTTCACAAAACTTTATGTCCTTTGGCAACAAACTTAAATCTCATATATATATATATATATATATATATATATATATATATATACACACACACACACACACACACACATACATATACACATATATATTGTATGTATATGATATATGATATATATACACATATATACATACATATGCATATATATGTATATATATGTGTGTGTGTGTGTATATATATATATATATATATATATATATATATATATTCTTATGATTAGACAAGTTTGGAAATGGTCATTAGAACTTTACACTTGGGAGATTGTTCTTTTTGTTACAATTTCAAAGAGATAAGATTCCCACAGTGAATTGAAACCACTGACTTTTACCTTTGATAAACTCACAAAATATAGGAAAAAAACTCAGTGCTCATATCAATACAAAGTCAATATAAATTCACACACACACACAGAGACTAAAAGGCAGAATGGGAGGTGAGTAAGATACAGATTTCATCGTCTTTGTAAACGGTGAGGCATCTGTTGATTGCAACAAGACTGAGGAAAGCAAAAGAGAGCAAATGAAAATACAAACAAATCTTGTTAAATTAAAAATTTTGTGTAATATATATGTTTTTATGGTTGTATGTATTTTTCATACACATGCAAAAAGAATTACATCAAAACTTAAAAAATTGGGTCATTTGTAAGAAAATGTATAAAATTACAAACAGAAACTAAAAGAAATAATTTTTTTAATGAGGGAAAATTAAATGTAGTAATTCTAAGGTATACATTTTATGAACTTTATATAACCACAAGCAATATTTGGGAATGTATTTTTTTAAATTAGCAATGATATCAGTTTCATTTAAAGTCAATTCACTGGGTTCCAAGACAATTTTGAATAAGGGAAGTTATACTGAATGACCAAAAAATCAGCCATATTATAATTATTAAAAATATAAGTTCTATACAAATAAAAGAATGATTCAAAGCAGCCAAAATCAATTCAGACCAAAATTTCCAAAGTTATAAAGATTTAACACTTGGCAAAGTGGCATTTCACATTAGAAAGGGAAAAGTAGATTATTTAATTTGTTATAAAGGGAAAAGTTACTTGATTTAATTATTTATAGAAGATCAACTAGCTATCAATTTGGAATAATAAAGAAAGGCAGATTTTCTGATCTTGCCTATACCAAAATGCATGACAGGAGGGTATCCTGAGACATCTCATGAAAACACAGTATTGAGCTATGCTTGACAAATGTTTTGAATACATAAGTGACTGTTTTTAAGAAAAAAAGTAATGCATTTAAATGTGTAGAAAAGTTAGTTAAATATCTATAAAAACTTTGAATATAAAACTAATTTTTAAGCATGACTAAATAAATAAAACAAAACAAGTGAGGGCTCATGGAAGAGGCAAAATATACCTGTGTGAATAGAGTACAAAGTGCAAAATAGAAAGTTGAGATCACAGACCTGTATGGAATGGTTTGAAGTGCTAACTTGGAATAAAGATAGGCGTAGTGATACATACATACATACATACATACATACAGTGTTCTAGACCATAGTTTTGCTAACTCATTTGCAGGATGGTTTGCAGGACACATTGGAGCTACCACCTCCTTTTGTATGGTACGTGAGCTAAGAAAGATTTTGCATTTTTCATTGGCTAAAAATAATAAATTATGAGTATTTAGTGGAGTGTAAGGATAATACGAAATTCTAATTTCAGTGTTCACAAATAAAAATTTATTGGAACACAGTTATATTCATCTGACTCTAAACTGGTGTTTTCATAGTACCACAGTGTAAATGAGTAATTTTGATAGACATCATATAGCCTACAGAGACAAAAAAAAAAAAAAAAAAAAAAAAAAAAAAAAAAACATTAGTCTCTAGTATTTTACAGAAATAATTGGCTGACCCATGGTGCAGACATATCTTTCTGAGTTTCTCAATACTTAATACTCAATAGATAGATATAATATCCATTAATTCACCAGGCAAACCTTCACCAATTAACAAAATATAAATATTATTCTAAACTTTATATTCATTCTGAATACAAATTGGGGTTTGTGTGTGTTTGTGTGTGTGTTTGTGTGTGTGTGTATGTTTGATGACAATGCAGAATTTGGAAATGGTACAATAAATGAGTGTAATTTTTCTTGAAAATTAGAGAGAAATATGTGCATATAAAGAATCAGTACTACATGCTTTTAAGACACATAATCACTTATGGTTGCTATTTTGGGAACTGCATTGAATTTCTGAGAACAAGCCTTTATTTTCCATCTTAATTAAACTAAACATTTAATTACATTTCCACTATTCTGTCAGCAGAAACAAATCTATAAATGTGGAGTGAAAAATTATGAGAGCTGGTCTTTAATATCCCATCACAAACAGAGCATGTTATGGGCAATCTGTTCTTCCATGGTACATTGCAACTGTGTTTCACATGAATGTCAGTTTTGCTAAAACATTCAAGTATGGTACAGAACTTTTTTTTTTCTTTTTAGCTAATGTTTACATATTAAAATCCAAGATCTTTAAAGTATATGCAATATTTGCAATGATACCCTTGCCCCTCAGGGTTTTAATCATCAGCACTAAAGAATTGAATAAGTAAATGGAGAGTGCATATCAAATATAACTTTGCTGCCAACCAAATTATACTCAGAGCATGTGCACATTCACATCAATAAAATTACATAAACACTCAGAATTTTATTTTATTTTCAGGATCCAATATGTCTACAGCAATTTGCTAAGTGCAATGAAAAATAAATGCTATCTGCCAATAAAGTGATTATAATGACCCATGAGGTGCAGACTTGTAAATGTGAAAATGGAAATAAGAACAACCTCATAATCAATAAGGCATGCTGGCTCAGAAGAGTACATGTCATCAAATGGTTTTTCCTCACCAGTTTTTCTGAAGGATTTCACTTCAGTAAGTTGCTGGAATGTGGAGTCTCTTTTCAGGTTGTATACTCTGCAATTGGAATCTGTCATATCAATTAAGTCCACTTCTCTAGGCCAAATTGCCATTAACCATGATCCTAAGACTGGTTTATGAAATCTGTTTGGTGATGTACGGTGTATGTAATTTATATACAGCACTATAATTGCTAAACAGACTAAGCAAATTCTCACACCTAGTGTATTCTCCTGGCTGAGAACTTAAATAAGTAAAATCATTATGAAAAGATAGGTTTGTGAAAACAGAAGTAGACCAATTGAATTTAATAGTAATATTAAAATTCTTAATTGCATCAGGCAAAATAACTTAATTTATCTTTCTTCAAATATGATAATACTTGGTGAGGACAATCCCTTAGTGGATGGATAATGTCAATATTTGCCTTTTATTCTTTGCTTCTATGGTTGTACTAACCCAGTTTGAGAGGAACATTCTTTATTTAAAAATATATATAAAATGTAATGTGATTTAAATGATATTGTGCTGGTTTTAGAACTATTCTATCTACTCAAGTTTTGTCTGATTATATCAATTTTGATGAATTATGCTTATATTGAGCTTCAGCTGACCTACAATTTGAGAACCTCCTGCATCCACAAATTCCGGGATTATAGGCATGTGCCACTGTACCAGAGCCAAATAATACTAATACTAATACTACCACTACTACTACTAATAATAATAAAATTGTGAAGTTCTAGAAATGGAAGTCAGGATTTCAATATGCTAGGGAAACACTCTACCAGTAAGCTATAACCCAAGTGATCTTCTTAAGGTTTGATACAAAACACATTTCTGTTTTTAATCCCATTTATCTTATTGTTCCATCTACAAATCATCTTCACACCTAATCTTCTCTATGACTGATGCTGGAATTCTTTATGAACACCTCCTATACAGTCTCTACCTCTTAAATCAAGCTATTCTTCCATAATTCCCTGTTACAATGATTGGCACAATTATTGATGCAGCGAAGCATTTCAGGATCTCAGGGATCATCTTTTATCCCTAGCTTATCTCACACCTCTATGATGTACATCTAGAGAGTCATTATACTGTCATTTTTACCTCATGAAGAGTATTTTCCATTAACTTCCTTCCTTGAGTTGCAACTGATACATTTTTATCTTTACTGTCATCTCTCCAACTAGAAATATTTTCTAAACTATTCTCTTCACGTTTACTGTCATCCCGGTTATTTTAGTCAGCTTTTTCACTGCTATGACTAAAAGACCCAACCAGCACAATTATAGAGAAGACAGAATTTATTTGGGGGCTCATGGTTTTGGAGGTCTCAGTTGATAGAATAGTTCTAAAACCAGCACAAGAACAGCAAGCTCTAGTCCTTGGAGCTTAAGTTGAGGCAAGACATCATGGTGGAAGAGTGTGGTGAAGGGAAGAGTTTAACATGATGATCAAGAAACAGACAGAGACAGATACTCCACTTACCAGATACAAATATATACCCCAAAGCCATAACCCCAATACCCAACCTCTTCCTGTCACCCACAGTTAATCCCATGAAGGGATTAATTCATTGATTGGGTTAATGCTCTTGCAACCCAATAATTTCTTCTCTGAACTGTTTTTCATTGTCTCAACGAGTGAGTCTTGGGGGACATTTCACATCCAAACCATAAAACCTGTCCAAACCATGGTACCCATCACATCACAGTGGTGTTTGGAGAATAAACTGAGGCTTGATGATCAACTCTTCAACAATCTTTAACTGATGCACTTGATTTTACAGAGACAGAAAGTTTTAATTTTACATTCAAGGCTAGCACTCTTATTTAGTTAATGTTTGCTAAATATATAAACTATGCTTAGGACACTGAGAGTTACAAAGGCATTTATCATTGTTCAGTATGCATTACTACCTGTGCTGAATGAGAGACATAATGAAATAAGATCTGTGTAGCTACCCAGAAAGTGCCTAATTCTGACTTATGGAATCCAAAATGACTTGACAGTAGCATAGGAAGATTAAGGGGATTTTCATGATGAAAAGAAGCTGGAGAAGACTTTCTATTCCAAGAAGGGGAAACCTGAATAAAAGTACAGTTAGCATTGTGAGATATTTTGTTCAGGGAGGGACTGATCTGAACTGAGTGTAACACCAGAAGAGTCATATTTGTAATGGTCTTATATCACTGTTTTCATGTTTGTCACCAAATCAGTGTCCTTGAAGCAAATTCTGTTTGTACTTTGTAATTATATAACAAAACTCCGCTATAGTCATCGATTTGGAGCCCAGTGGGATAAGCCAAATAAAAGGGGGATTTTGTTTATTCTCTTACTTGGAGGATACATCAAGTGGCTTCCCAGGGAGACTAAAATCAATTCTGAACTTGCAGCACATATTTCCTCATGTAAGAATATCTGTAATGAACCTTACTATTTCTTAAGGTAGATAAAAAAAATACTTGTCTAAATACTTGAATAAAACAATGTCAAAATAATAGCAAAATATTTTTGGTAATTGTAAGAAATGTCCTCTAGTTTAAAAGTATATGCGCTACTTAAGTCTTCTCTATAATTCTTACCTATATCAATGTAATAATAATACCTCAAAGGGAAAATGTTATCTTTAGATCTTCATAAGATTTGGGGATATGCGTGAAGCATCATATGTAGTTCTTGAAATTTATATGTTTCAGGCACCATCCACATTTACTTAGAGAAAAAAAATAATTGGTTTGAAAGAGATTTTCAGTTTTATCCTTAGAAGTTAAAGTATGACTTGCATCATCAGATAGAATGAAGACAATAACTCATTTGAGTTACTGAACTGTCCGGGGCAAAAAAAAATTAGAATGGATTTATATGAACTAATATTTATAGACTAACCTATGAGAAACCTAAAAAAAGCTATACTATGAGATGCATCATCTCTAGTTTCTTATTTTATTTTGCTTTTTTGGAGGTGCTTTTTAGGAAACTGAGTTCTGTTATTTGTGGGTAATAAATTCAGAAAGATTTATCCACTGATTTCAAAAAAATTCCACGGTAAAATTGTTTTCTTTCTCATCCAAAATTACCCACTCCATCTTCAATGCCCTCAGTATTTTTTCCCATATAGGTACTGTAAAATTTGTGTGTGTTTACCATGATTAGCAAATAATAAGCATTTGGAACCACTTTCCAAAGTCCTCAGAGCTTTTAAAATCCTTTAAATGAATAATGAAACTACAACATGACAGGGTTTTGGGGGAAAAAAGTGTTACTTGAATATTCTGAAATGATGTTAAGGGTTTATTAGTGTCTTCTGTTAAAAAAAAAGATGTCATTATATATTTTGTATGAATGCATCTAAACCCAGAAAACTTGACTCTTTGCCAATTTTTACATATTGATCTTTATTTATAATTAACACATTATATATGTTTGAACTTCCTTTCAAATTTGAAGTTATAAAGCTGCCTCTATTGCAAAGGTAGTGCACATGTGGAGGGAGAGGCACTTGATACTTGGAATGGACTACAATATGTCTACTCTAGTTCTTGCTCTCCACAAGGACTCTCTTACTAGGCTTCTACTTCACTTGGTCCCCTGGTTCATTTGCCTTATTTGTGGTTCTATCTCTGTGGCAGTTTCTATTGACATTTATGACCCTGAAAAGTTCTCCATTGTATTCAGAATGTGAGCATCAGCTTATTAGATTCATGACCAACAAATTTAGAATATCTTTAAAACATTTCTGTCTAGGACATTAGGGAAAAGAAAGATTATTTTCAATGCCTCTTAGTGTATTATTATATTTATTTATAGATTTATATTGATTGGCTCATGTCATAATGAATTTTATTTATATGTACCATCCATCAAATAAATAAATAAATAGATCAGACTTGCATTTCATCATATCCTCAACTTAGGCATAAAAAGTTTTGAACATAGATGTCATTAATGATCCAGAGGGAACAACTTGTATAAATTCACACCTACCTATTTTTATATACCAAACATTAAGAAAACCAAAAATTCCCTTTGTAAGTACTGTATTACAACTGTATTTTGATACCTAAAATTAGAATGCCACTTTGTTTTTATACACACAAGTGCATTTTTAATGTGCTTTCCCAAATGCTGTTAACAGTGAAGAAAGTTGTTTATGGTGAGATACAAAATATTTTTAGATTGCTTATTTAAGTCAATAGATATCCTGCAGCTTAATGTACCATTTTAGAGAATGTATACCACTGTGGTTGTACAAAAATGCCAGTGACAGAACACTCATAACATTTCTCTAAAGTTATAAGAAGTAAAAGGAGGGTGATCTCCAAATATTGCAGGGGCTACTGCCCTCTCAGATTCAATGCCAGTCAAGTGTGGTCATGAATACTTAGCTGCATTTCATAGGAAACCTCTGTGATATGTACTGTGTGTACTTTTAGGGTACATATAAATAAATCCATAGTCTCTTCTTGGAAACCATTCTCAGGAGGTGAAGTTTTAATACTTGCAATGAGCTAAAGATCACTATGATGTGGTAATCCTGCAAGAGAATTTACTTAGAAGCCATATCTACTGCAGTCAAAGAGGAAAGCAAAAATCTTCACAGAAATGACATGTTACCAATGCCTAATGGGTTCATAAAAACCTTATAATAGAGGGCATTAGAAAGCCAGAGTCTCCAGAGCAAATATCTAGACCTAGGTTTTCAGCTTTATAATAAGAAAGCAAAGGAATAAAATAAATATAATTGTATATACAGTTGAAGCAAAAGGTTAAGTATAGCAAAATAACACAGCAACTCATCTCAGATAGTAATTTTACTCTAACTCCAGAAAAAGATAAAAATTGGTATAATCAGTAGAGGGAAGTAAAACAGGAAAGGGAGGAGAGCAGAGAAAGGAGAAGTATTTGGGGACTGAATCAGAATAAATTATATTCCATGCTTTCATAAGTATGTCAAAATGAATCCTAATATTATATAGAACTAAGAACTAATAAAAATAAAATGGGAAAGTGGAATTGAAATAGTAGTGAGATTTCAGGGAACTTGAGATTTGGAATATCTCTCTGAAAAAGTGTTATTCAGAAACAGCTCCAAGGAATTAGGGAAGGGGGAGGTTTATGAGTACCAGTTATTCTCCCACCAACTGGGAAAATATTTGGTCATAGTGAACTGTTCAACTCTTGAGGATTCAGTTGAAAGAGACCTTCTTCTGAGCATGATGCCCCATTTTGCACATTCCTCTAGAGTGAAGGGAGAGCTAAAGATGTGGGGAACCAAGCAGTGATGGGAATACAGAGAATGAAATCACACTCTAGCTTATGTAATCTAGAAATAATGTATAAACTAATTTTTATCTTCAAAACATGTGTACACATCTTGACTTAAATTTTAAGATTCTACTTTATTTTTTCTTAATGGCTTACCATTGTAAGATTTTCCAAACATATTAGATTTTCCTGCCAGTAAAGAGAAAAATAAATTAATTATTTATGAGCATTATAAATTTACATTAAAAATAGTAGTGACTTTCATTCAATTTTCTTCTCCATGTGTCATTGTCATTTTCAAGTAAATGACATTATATAATGATTGTTCACATTAAGTCTAGAGTATTAGGAACACATTTTAGTTCATTGGGGAAATAAATTAATGTGCTCTTATTCTGAAAGAAATAAAAGTCTGTATTTAAATGTCAAATTTTTTAGTAAGTATGGCTAATATCTTTATTTCAAATGATTAAATATATACTGAAAAACATGTTTAAATAAGATTTTTTTCCCTTGGAAAATGGGAGTTAGCTAACAGTGAATCATTTTCTTTTCCATTAATAAAGAAATCCATATTACCAACATGGTAGGGAAATAAGTGTCTTTCCAAATCTACTTATGATGACTTTTTCACTTCCAAAAAATTGTCAAATTTGCTAGTTTGGGATACATATACTCAATCACATCCTTTTTCCACTTAGGAAATAAATGTGATTTTCATGAATGATATTGGGAAATGTATGAATAAATCATTCACCAAACTATTAAAAGATGAACTTTTATTGATTGAAAGAAAAATAAAAATAATATTCCAAAGGGAAGCAAAACTGGGAAAATCTTTAGGGGAAAAATGAACAAAATAACAAAGACCTAAAATATCTCTGAGTTTTAAAAAAAAAATCCCTATACTTTCTATGTCACCTTCATCTTGAGTGTCTGAATTACTCGAAAAGCATCTTACAACTGTAGGGGAGGATTTTGGTTCCATCAGTGGCCAGCTGTTAGTGTGGCAGGAAAGCAGAAGAGCAAAAACAAGTCTGCTACTGGAATCCTGAGGCAGGAAGTAGGCATCACTTTGTAGGTGTTCAGGTATATGAGAAAAACACAACCCCTTTGAATTCTAACTGGATGAAAAATTGTCTCTTAGGCAAACAGAATTATCACTCCCCTTAGTTAACAGTAATCTTCTATCACTTACAATTAGTTATCACTAGGTTTCAGTCTTCTATCACATACAATTTGTTACAGAAGATGCATCTGTAGGTAAGTTAATTTGTAGGTCTTTATATGTTGCATGAGGTCAACATTCTTAAATTGTTTTCTATTTTTAAAGTTGTCTTTCTTATTGGCACATTTGTACATATTTTTGAACTAAAATATGATGCTTTGATTCATGTGTACCATAATTAATTCAAAGTAGTCTGATATTTATCACCTTAAATATTTACCATTTCTTTACAGTGAGTACACTCAAATTCCTCTGCTTTAATATAGGTGATTCAGTATTGTCAATTATTTTTATCTTGCTATGTCATAGAACAGAACTACCTCCTCCTAACAAACAATAATGTTGTGCCTGTTTTTGATACCTCCTTCTACTCCTCCTCACCAATCCTTCCCCATCTCTGGTAACCACTGTTTCTACACAAGGATTTGTTCTAACTAAGAGAGGCTGTGGGATAATGAAAAGAGAAAAAGATAGAGACCACAAATAGGTAACAATTAGTATGTGCCAGAACATTAGTAAACACTTTAGAACATTTCACATTTAATTATTTTAACAACAGAATGAGTATGGTCCTATTATTATCCTTTTTTCATGGGTGGAACTATGGCCCTGGAAGATGAAGTAACTTGACGATGTCACACAGAGCTGAGGCAAGAAGATAATTCTAGTAATCTAGATCTAAATGTAGATGCATTTAAACACTTGCTTGTTGGAGCTGTATCACACTGATAGAGATAGAAGCAGACTCAGTGGTGTCTAGCTGTACAAGGTAATTATAAATGAAGTTAACAAATTTAGAATAAAAAGGACAAATAACTTTGGGCATCATAGCAGAACATTTTGAAACAAGACTTCCATATAATATGAAGTAAACCTGTAAGGCAATACCACATATAGTTTTCCCTTATTGAGCCTTGTTTATGTGTATTAATGAGTTTATGTACATAAAAATAAAATATGGTATTCTAAAAAAAATTTATATTTGGTATAAAGGATCTTTAAAAAATAAAAAGAATAAAATATCTGTTTCATTAATTTTTCCATAAAATAGGCATCCTAAAGCAGTGCTACAAGATTATAGATGCAAACAAGAAAACTCTGAATTACCAGAATTTTTCTGTGAAATTAAAATGAATAACATTCAAATAAATTTTTTAAAAAGTGGAATTTTAACACTTAGTCACAAAATCATTGAGTCCTTTGAAAATAAAGCATTATTAATGAAATGGAGGATTTGAACAGTGCCTTGTTTCATGGTATTAATAAACAAGGAAATATCACTAAAACAAACAATAATTATTACTGTACTTGTATCTAGACAATAAGAATGATTTGAAGCACAAAGTAGAGTAGCTTAAACTAGGGAATATTTGAAGCACAAAGTAGAGTAGCTTAAACTAGGGAATATTTGCTTAAAATTGACATAAAAGAATGTCTTAAATTAATAAAATGTATATATTTTATACAGGCTAAACATTGTAACTAAAGTCATAATAAAATATCACATGATCTCCATATATATTTTAATAAAATGAGAATAGTGGAAAATAACATTTATGACTCATAGGTATGGACAACAAATACACTTTTTTTTTGAAAAAAGCAGAAATAATGAACTCAATAGACTGTAAATATTTGGTTAATAAAATAAAACTAATGTGATTATGAGGATTGTATCATCATAAATTTACCACTTTAGAGATTTCAAAAATCATTTGGCTTTTGCAATCCAACATGTTATATGAAGACAGATTAATGTTGCAAAGGAATATTCAGGATGTTTTTATTATTCTATTCATATTATTCAGATCTTCCTCCAATTTTCACTGGTGGTCTTGAGTATCACTGGCATTCTTCCATTTTTACTATGTAGACACAAGAAATTGATTTAGATAGTGAGTACTTTATTCAACTCATATTATCAAGGGTTTGTTATTTCTCTGTTTTTGCATAATATGCACTTCATAGATTGGTTTTAGTGAAATGATTCAATGAACATAATAATAATGAAGAAGTTAGCAATGTTTAGGTGAAATTTTGCCCTGTATATATTAGGAAGTGCATTGATTGTATAAAATCTAATAAAACTTGTTCTCTTCCTACTCCAAAATTTAGATGAATACAATTAACATTTGCTCTTCACAGAAGATATATATATATATATATATATATATATATATATATATATATATATACATGTATATATATACATGTATATACATGTATATATATATATAAAACTAGATTATAATAATATAATATATATTATTACATATACAGTATATATATATATATATATATATATATATATATATTGCAAGGTTTGGAAAAATCATGCAAAAGATACAAAAAGAAATTCTCCCCTAATTTTATATATATAAAATTGTAGATGGACACAATACCTTTATTTTGTTTATTTATTTTTACGTGGTGCTGAGGATTGAACTCAGTGCCTCACATAAGCAAGGCAAGTGCTCTATTGCTCAGCCACAGCCACAGCTCCCCCAATATTTGAATAAGACTCACATCAATAAAATAATGAGTTAGTTATTATGACACTTCCACACAGTTTCCTTAAAATAATGTTATATAATAACATATAACAACAACAATAATGTATTTTTAACATGGGAGAGAGTTATAAAAATTTAAGCAACTTCTGAAGGAAATTTTTTGAGAGATAATAAAATTAAGAATAAAACATAAAGGATTCCAAAATTTTATAATACAGTAAATTTGTTTCACATAATTTTTCCATAGGTTAAAAGGAAAGGGGTTTGTTAAGTGGTGCATTTTGCTCACACAATCTACAGTGGAGCTGAGCAATAGAGGGAACTTCACTGCAGAGATGGGCCACTGCAGAAGCCCATAACCCCCACAGCAGCTCCATCCAGAATCATGCTGCCTATGAGCTAATCCAAGCAACAAATTGCTCTGCCTCTCTCCATAACCAACTCAATTCTGCAAAGCCTCCTGTTAGTGCACTCATTAGAGAAACTTAAATTCCATCTGGAACTCAGGCTGCAATAGAGTTTGGGAAATGCAGGGATTAGGTTTCCAGCCAAGGCAGAACAAGGAAGGCTGCTTGTTGGAATGAGTGTTGAACAAACAAATCCACAATTTCAGTCTATATTGCAACCAAAATCATATTTGTAAAATTCTAATCTCACCATGAATCAACTATTCTTCTGCCAAAATGTCTCAATTAATCATTGTTCAAAAATCTCAAATTCAAATTTCCTCATTGGTATTTCTTTATATAATAATTTGTTTGCCTAAAAACTTTCTTTAGAGTTCAGTTTTGCTTTGTATTATTCTAGACTTCTATTCTAGAGATTATTCCCTGCTTTCAAAGAATTTGTGCTTTATTGTGGTAGAGTGATATGTGAAATAAATAGTCGGCAAAACAATCTGCGTTGGTAAATTGTTGTGTAAAATGTTTCATGGGATCTGAACACAAAGTGATATTAAGAAATGCAGAAGCGAGGAATACATGAAGAGTGACATCGAAGAAATTTTTTAAATATGAAAATGTAAAGGCCTGTTTGTTCTGTAACCAGGAGTAATGAAAGCATGTTCAAAGTGTGTAAAGATACGAAGATTTAAAACATATACAAGAATGAATAAGTCATCAAATGGTGCAGCAAAATAACCGGAGGGTGACAAGCAACTTGTGTACATTGATACAGCAGGAGTGGTGGAGATTCCTTATTGGTTGACTGCTGTATAGTTTATGTTAATTAAGATAAACTGTGTGTAATGTATAAATACCTCTCCTGTCCTACAATAAACGGCTCCCACTCCTGCTGTATCAATGTACACAAGTTGCTCGTCACCCTCCAGTTATTTTGCTGCAGCTGGACTGCGGCAAAATGGTATGTTCATTAATATCACTACAAGTTTGAATTTATGTCTTGACATGATAAACTGATATCAGATGAGGAAAATTCTCAATTGTTGCATTCAAGAGTTTAGATTGTATTGAATGAATAGTGGGGAAACACTGAAGAATTGTGAACAAAGAGATAAATACAAGATTTTCCTGTGGGTAGCTTGAGGCATGTACTGCAAAACGATGAGGTTGAAGGCATGTTATGAAGTCAGCAAGGAGTACTTTAGGTTCACATCCTATGTCTTACAGTGGATTTGAGTACTGAAGAGAACCTGCTGGTGGATGGCTGAAGATGTAGCTATATTGCTATTTGATCCACATGGTCTTTTTTATTGGTTATTTTTAGTCACACATAACTTTAGAATTAATGTTGACATAGTTATACAAGCATGGAATATACTTTCCTCAAATTCAGTCCCTAGTAATTGGCTTTTCCTTCCTTGCCTCCTACTGCCTCTTCCCTTCTCTCTATTGTACTGTTCTTTCTGCTATTTAATATCAGATTTTTAAAAATTAATCCCTTGTGGATACTCATGATGGTCAGTTTCAGTCTGGTATATCCCTACATTTACATAGGAATATTAGGTCAGATTCATTTTACTGTTCTTCCCTTATTCTGTCCCTCCTCCCCTCCTACCAATCCTTTTTTTTTCTTCGTGAATATTTCAGAAATATGGAAGCTTCATGAATGTGTATATCATCCTTGTGCAGGAGGCATGCTAATTTTCTCTGAAACATTCAAATTTTAGTATATGTGCTGCCCAAGAGAGCACTCACATGGTCTTCAGTATGACAATTTTTCAACCAACAATATCCCCTATGACACTCCAGTGACTCTGAACTACAATAACTTCCTAGGGCCATGTATATTTTTAATGCCTTTGTATATTCTATTCCTTCTACCTGGAATAGCTCATTGGTATCCTCTGTTCAGTTTGTATCTAATGGGATGTAGCTAAAAAGGATTTTGTTTTGAAAATCTTCCTTTCCACTCAGAGGCCATGATGGACAGTTCCTCTTTACTGCATGAAGAATTCTGCCTCTTTCCTAAAACTACACACCTTATCAGGCTGTAAAAATATTCGTCTTTGATATTCTTTCCCACTTGTCTATGAGCTTCTAAGGGTCAGAGGCTTTGTCTTAACCTATGGAGAATAGCAGATTTTTCATAAATCTAAAAAAGTCATATGAATTAATGTGAAGCCTATGATTTTTTTCCCCAGAATAAAAGGAGAAGCCTAAGAAAAATGTCAAATAATACATGTCAGAATATTTTCAACTTCTCAATTCTCTTTTTGTACTTAATTGGTCACATTTCCATTTAGGAACTCTTGATATGAAACATGTAAAATAGATTCATATACTTTCAAGCTAGTGGGTGTGAAAATGATGATAGTTGAATCATTTGCTTAATTAGCAAAGGGAAATCAATGTTTTATTTCAGTCTTTGGACAAATTTGACCAAATTTTGTTGCCCAAATATGATTTCTTTTCCTTTCAATGGAATAATATCTGGTGAAGGCCGAGGTCACTTTTAACTGCTGTAATTTTCTCTTAATCAGCTTTCTTGTCCTCGGTCTCATTTTCCTTTAATCAGTTCAGGCATTCCCCATTGTTAGGGCACATCTGAAATTATAATGTTCAAGTGTGCTTTTGAGGCCAGCCACCCAGCAAATTTTTTTGTATCACACCTTTCTTCACAGACTCCTACCTTGTTATCCATTCAGCTCACAGTCCCTTTTCCTACGTAAAATCTTCTGCTTGGAAATATGTTTTTACAAATATATGCCAATTCACAAGCCCAATATAAATCTTACTTTTAAATTATATCACCCATGAAAGGTAGTAAAAATATGTATTCTAAACATGTTTCCTATATAATTTTTCCACAAATTAAATACATGTGTACATTACTTTTTCTTAAGTAACTTATTATTTTTTGGTTCATGTTAGCAATTTGACCTGGAAGATACATATAAAGAACATCTTAGTCACAGGAGAAAACATTGAAGAAAATTGCTTAATGGGATTATATAAAAGGATTTGCGATCAGGCAGATCAGATTCATGGTCTCTTCAGAAATTTGCCAATTAGTTGCTCTATGGCCATTGATGAATTGCTTACAGTTTCTAAGGCTTAGTTTTCTGAAATGAGAAAAAAGCATACAATGTTTCTCATTGAGTTTCTGTGAGTTTCAGAAAGAATATACATGTGCCAAGCCTGCAAGCTTTCTTTAGTTCACTATTGCTTATTGAGCAAAAAAGATCCATATACTGATATTCATTTTATGTGTCTATGGATATAAGCATATTTATTTTAATTTTCTACCATGTATCAAAATATAAATATTTTTATTTTTTGTCTTAGAGTTCTTCTGAGAGACAGCCATATTTGGGTCAAAATCAACTATATGTTTAACCACACTTGGCCATATACGGGAGATCAACATTAGAAATAAGGTTATCATAATCTGTTGAAAATAGACAGAAAGTTTTACCTAAAATATAGCTTTAAATAGTATAATTTAGATCTTAATACCAGAATCAACAAAATTAACTTCAATGAAACTAATGCTAATTATTTCACATGGCTTTTATAAGTAAATGACTCTAAAATTTTTATGAATGATTAAAATATATGTTTGGATAGACCAAACAGGTTCCTGATGTTCACATAATATGCATAATACAATTTTAGGTTAATTTATACTACAACATAAAGAATAAGTTTTAATAAGAAATAAGTCGATGCATATATAGACTGATATATTTACTAATTTTGATAAATGATTGTATGTGTAAAATACACAGCAATAATAATCATCAAAATTTCAATGGAAAAGGGACACAACTGAGCATTTACTGGGAATCTGTTTCACATACGGTGCAGTGTAAGATGCTTTGCCTGCATTAGTTAACTGAATCCTTGCAGCACAAATGAGGCAGGGGATGTGTACTCCTACAAAAGGCAGCTATGTGAGGTGAAGAAGCTCTCGCTGGTGACCTTTGTGGTAAGTGCTGGGGCTGCAGCTTGACTCATCATGGAGCTTGGCTACCTTCCCATCTGAGACTGTCACTTGACATCTACAACTTAAAAATGTACTTCTAATTTTTTTGCTGTAGTCTTGAAAGAAAAGCCACCAGAGGAGATTCCCTCAAGGTAGGGTCAGTATATATTAGGGAATATGTAAACTAGCATAAGTAATTTTTTTTCTGTTTAGGAAAGATTTGAATAATACTGATGGTCTTTGCTCTTATTGTTAAAATGTAGAAAAAATTTTATGAGTTATTTTCATAATTAGTTAATACTGACTTAGAAGCATAGTGATTACTTGTCTGATTATTTTGAAACACTGTAGCTATATTTCTTCAACTTCTTAATTTTTGCATACAAGCAGATATCTAAAAATGTATAAACTGTTTATACAGTATAATGCAAAATTTACATTATAATAAAATTAAGAATAATATACTAATAAATTAAAATATATAATTTAAGACTCAAAAATGAAAATACATCTACCTTTTATTTCTGAAAAATAAGTCCTTCATCATTAAGAAAATGGCAAATAATTTAGTTTATTCCACAGAAGCATTATACTAGGTGAAATAAGATGAAAGTTATTAAAGATGACCCTAATTCCATGTACTTCTTTCTACTATTTTTAAATATAATTGAGCTAATATGGCATAGATGTATGTAACAAATAATATAGTTTCATTGACTTCCTGAGATAGGTATCTAAAATTTCCTGATCAATTTGAAAGCATCCAAAATATTTAAATTTAGAACATTTGAATGGTCTTGTAAGTATTCACTAAAGAGCAAATTATGTGTCCTTTTATACCAAACAGATAGTCTAATCCTTAAGCGATACTAAATATAGACTTTTTTTTCTTTATTCCACGATGATTTGGGGAAAAAAATCTATCAGTTTTCAGTAAAATAAAGAATTCCTACATTTCCATTTCAGTCTATCAAAAATCATCTTTTGGACCAAAAATTTAAAAAAATATATTTTATTCAAACATTACCCTGAATTAAACTGTTTGAAGACTGTGTATTGGAATTTCAAACCTGAACTGTTAAATATGTCAATTGTCACTAAAAGAGTTGGCTATATGAATATACATATATATAGTATATATAATATATAGTATTTATATATGTGTGTGTATATATATGAGTGTGCGTGTGTGTGTATATATATATATATATATATATATATATATATATATATATATAAAATCATATACTCCCATAAGGAGTACTAACATCCACTCACATGTGACAGGTTACACTTAAAGAAATTCCTCGTAGTCCCATAATTGTGAACAGGTAGCTGCTTACATTAATGTCTGTCTTTAAAGAAACAGGGTCATTGGCCTGGGGTTGTGACTCAGTGGCAGAACACTTGCCTGGCATGTATAAGGTGCTGGGTTTGATTCTCCACATTGCATAGAAAATAAAGGTTCATCAACAACTAATAAATAAATAAATAAATAAATAAACAGGGTCAAGAGCATTATAACTATGACTTACTTTGAAATGGATTCCTGTGCATTTTATATATCTATATACACATATATGTATGTATGTGTGTATGTGTGTGTGTATATATATATATATATATATATATATATATATATATATATATATATATATATATATTTGTATATATATCTTTTTCCTTGGTGACATTCCCTTTAGAACATGTAAAATGCTTGGCCATACTCCCAGAATTTCTTTTTTATTCGCAAGTCTTTCTTTCACTTAAGTTATGTTCAAATTTCAGCATGTACAACAGAATGATTGAACTTCTACTTTGTGAGTTACTTAAAACAAGAATTTTTTCTTGTGTTTATGAGATTATCTTTCCTAACTATTGGAAAATGATTAATGGCTAATTTTTTAAAAAAAATATTTTGTATGAAATATAGTAGCAAATTTTAAAGTTTTATCATTTTAGTATTCAAAAAAGGTACATATTTTAATTGTATTATTTTCAGAACATGAAAAACATAATAATACTGGTTTTTATTGCTTTGTAACAAATTACTACAAACTTAGGGCTGTAAAATAACACAGTTCTGTAGAAAAAAAAAGTAAATACTGAAACTGAATTCTCTGCTCAAAATATCACAAAGAAGAAATCAAGGTGCTTACTATTCTCAATTTTTATTTGGATGCTCTAGGGAAAAGTTTGCCCCCAAGTTTATTCTGAATGTTGTTAGAATTTAGTTGGAAATGAAATCAAGTATTTAGAATAAATGTCTACACCACTGTGTTTACTGCAGAATTATTCAGAATAGCCAAGATAAGGAATCAATCTAACCACCAAGTAACTGATGGATGGATAAAGAAAATGTGGTGTATATACACAATAAAATATTGATCAGTCATTTTTTTAAAAAAAGGAAAGATTGGGTCACTTACACAATGTAGATTAACCAGAAATTCATTATGCTAGGTGAAATAAGCTAGGGTCATACAAATAAATACCATGTGTTCTTGCTCATATATGTAATCTAAAAAAGTGGATGCAGAGAAGTGGAATGAAGAAAGATTATCTGTGGCTCAGGAGGGTAAAGGAGATGGGATATAGACAGATTGGTCAATGGATTCAAAGTCACACTTAGGAGGTCGAAGTTCTGGTGAGCTGTTGTACAATAGCTATATTTCAAAGTAGCTAGAGAGGATAGTGAATGTTCCTGTCATAGGATAAATATTTGAGGTGAGAGACCTGCTAAATATCTTGATTTGTCTATTACACAACATGGGCACATATAAAAATATTCACATTGTACCCAGTACATATGTATAATATGTGTCAATTAGAAACAAACAACAAGCAAATATGAAACAAACTTTGCCCCATGTGCTTTTAGGACCATGTTTCATTATTCTTGAAGGCCAGAGCTGAGGCCTTTCAGCTCACAGAGGCTGTAGTTTTTTTTGCCCTATTGCTTTCTTCATCTTCTGGCCAGCAACAACAGTACTTTGAATATTACATGCTTCAAATCTATTTCTTCTTTTTATGTCGCCAGCTAAATAAAGCTGTATGCATTAGAAGAGCTCAGGAAATTAGCTCAGGCCTACCTGGCTTACTTCCCTATCTTTTGGTCCATTGTGTCATGCAACGTAAGCTTATTGATCAGGACTGCTTAGGCTATTCTGTTTGGTTATTCTGCTTTGGCTATTCATTCTCCTGGATGAATTTTTATGATTTTTTTTTTTTACTAATTCTCTGAAGAAGGTCATTGGTATTTTGATGGACATTGCATTGGATATGTGGATCATTTTCCGTATGACCATTTTTATAATATTGTTTTTGCTTATCCAAAAATCAGGTGTTTTCCCATTTTTCTAAGGTCTTCAGTTTCTTTCTTCAGTTTTCTATAATGTCATTGTAGTGGCCTTTCACTGCTTAGTTAGGTTTATTCTCAAGTATTTTATACTTTTGAGGCTATTATGAAATGAATTGTTTTCCTGATTTATTTCTTGGCAGATTCAATAGTGGAGTGTATGAGAGTTATTGATTTTTGGATGTTGATCCTGCATCCTGCTACTTTGCTGAATTTGTGTATCAGCTTTAGAAGTTTTCTGGTGGAGCTTTAGGAGTCTTCTAAGGATAGGATTGTGTCAACTGTAAGCAGAGTTAATTTGAGTTATTCCTTTTGTGTTTGTATCCTTCGATTTCCTTCTCTTGTCTGATTACTCTGAATAGAGTTTCACAAACTATATTGGATAGGAGTGGTGAACGTGGACATCTTTTTCTTATCCCTGATTTTACAGGAAATGCTTTCACTTTTTTTCACTCTGTAGGATGTTGGCTTTGGTTTTGTTGTACATAGTCTACATGATGTTTAGGTAAATTCCTTCTGTCCTTAGCTTCTCTAGTGTTTTAAATATAAATGGGTGCTCAATTTTGTCAAATGCTTTTTCTTCATCCATCTAGTCACAGGTTTAAAGTCCATCTTCATATTGCCAAGTACTGGGATGGATGGAAATTTGTGGTGGGAGATCAATTTAGAATCCTGCCCAACAGTATTACTTTTAAAATATTTCATATATTAAATTTTAAAGATAGAAATTTGTGTAACTCATTCATAAAACATACTAGTTTGGACCTTTTAAAAAATTCCAAATATAGATAATATTTTATGTTCTATTTAAACGTTTATTTGTGTTTTTAATCATTGGGTATAAGAAGTATTTAAACAAAATAGCAACGAAAGCCAAATTATACATCTTTATGTTATTGTATGTGTGAGTACTTGAATGAAATTAAAACAAATTATTTTATTGTTTAAAATTTATTTTTTGTAGTAGTATGTTATACAAGTGAAAATATATAGACGCTGTTTTACTTAAAATACTCATTTTTTAAAAAAAGTTTTGTAGGAACTCCATTTATTCCCTAATGTCATATGCCCTTACTCTAATAGGGGTCATGATGAAGTTTTGGTTCAAAATTTCTTTTAGTCAAATATGGGGCTCTAGATCAACACTGGCTATGAATGATGTTCTATGTTAAGTAGAAATGTCTAGAACTCTATACTACCTTGCTGTGTCATGGAATGAGAGCCACAAGAAGAGTTACATTCTAGCTCAAAAGATGTGAATAACCTTCTAATAAGTAGCTGAAGGCTATCAGCTACTATGCTCTTGAAAAGAGTGATAAGGAAGACATTTCAGTGTGTACCATATTTATTTATTGAACATAACATCTAAATTCCATATATAATGTTTATTCTAAGCCTATCATCGTGGAAACACATAAACACAAATGCCTTCAAATCATTGAGATTTTCATGAAAGTCCTTATGATCTCACACTTGATTAATTAACCAATTGCATATCAAATTGCTATAAGTTTTGGTAGTAAGTACCAGTAAATATTTGTTCCAGGATCAACAGAAAGCCATTTATATTGGTACCGGTAAGATAAGATGCAACAATAATTGGTCATGTTCTGTTGTGAGAGGGGCTTTTGGCTGCTACGCAAAAATAAATAGATAGATAGATAAAAACACACATGCTTACATCTGAGTTCCTGAGTTATGATTTACAGAAACGTTTGTACTTAATGAATATCAATTAGCAACTTAAGGAATGCGGGCAAACTGATGTTTGATTGGCCAATAGAAGAGATGATGATAATTATTCACACCCCAGTGCAAATTGCATAGTAAAAATTAGATGACAGATCATATAAAGTATCCTGTACAAATAGAAAGTGCATAGGTGAGCTATCCCTTCATAACACATGGAATAGTAACATTATAAAATGATTGTGCAGGGGCTGGGATGTGGCTCAAGCGGTAGCGCGCTCGCCCGGCATGCGTGCGGCCCGGGTTCGATCCTCAGCACCACATACAAAGATGTTGTGTCCGCCAAATACTAAAAAAATAAATATTAAAAAATTCTCTCTCTCTCTACCTCTGTCTCTCTCACTCTCTCTTTAAAAAAAAAAAAAAAAATAAAAAAAAAATAAAATGATTGTGCAAATTTTGTTAAAAGATGGATCTAAACTAATATAATATTTTCTGTGTCAGAATGAATTCCTTTGCATTGAAAAATATTGACAATTATATAAACAATTTCAGAATTGAGAGTAGGTCCATTTAGCTCTTTTTATTTTTTCTTGTTGTCTTTTTTTTTTTTTAAATTTCAGTCAAATCATTCACATTTGATTTTTATCCAAACTAAGAAAAATTCTCCAAACTCCACTTTCCCCTTTCAACATAATCAAATCAAAATTATATACAAATGTGATTGATTACTTAGAGGACATGGGGGCCTATGCATTTCATTTACCTGCTTTAAGAGTCACAGAAGTACAAGGAAGTCATGAGTGACCTTAGTGAGATTATGATTGCTATGTGTGTATGCACTGATTTGAGTTTGTTCAAAGGAAATTTATAGAATAAATAATATAGAATTTTGTGAGTTACTCTAGTCTTTATTTATTTAACAGAATGATTGTTACAGATATATCACTATGATGAAAATAACTAGAAAGACCAAGGATTCCTTACCTATGTTAGCCACTAAAGGAAGACTTAGAAAAATTAAATGGTTTAAAATATCAGTATACTGATAATCTTCAGAAAGGACTAATGTAATCACAAAGTCCTGGGTACTACATCACATATACTGAACATATATTACTGTTGATTACAAAGTACATCAGAAGTGACAGGTAACAAAGGGACAGGATTCCCCAATGACACACGAAACTCCTGAGTGCACTGGGGAATTGCATAACTACTTCACTTGTACCTTATAAATCGAGACCTTAATTTCACCCCTGTTGATCTCCATGCTCCTGTTTTTTCATTAATTGGAAAGGCAGTTAATGACTCTATCATTGGAAGGAATCCAAGATTCTTGTGCCTAAGCTACTCTGTTTTTCAAGAAAAAACAAAACAAACAAACAAACAAAAAATCAAAGGCAATATGTGTATCGACAGTCTTATTACATGGCTGACTTATTGTCTATAAATATATGTCTCAGGCCCTGTACTAAATATTTGAATGATTTGGACTGTTTGAAGTCATATAATTTCCAGCAAACAATGATGAGGCTAGCATACCTTTGAAGTAATACATACTCCTAAACTTGACAAAGGATTCTTGAGCCCAGTTTCTTTCTCTGGAGAGTAATTTCACTCATTTCACAGAAAAACAAATCCTGAAATTCAAATGTTAAAAGTAAGATTTAAATGTCTAATACAAACACCTTTTTCTTTAACACATGAGTAAAGGGACTTTATTTGTTTGGGATCGAATTAGAATCTAGTAGCAAATCTGTGAGGTGCAGAGAACTATAAATCATCCTTCATTGTCTTAATTTTGTGTAATCAATACACTGAAATCTACAAAATAAAATTGGACATAAAAAATCTCAAAGTAAATAAAGTTTAGATCTCAAAGTACTAAATTTTAGAGATAGGGAGGGAGAGGGAAATGGACAACTTTCTTCCATAGTATTCTCCTTACATAACACCTTGGAAAACAAAATGTCATTGCAGTGCTAATTTTTCCTTCATTTTGTGTGCAATGCATGTTCACTAAGAGTTCAGAAACCAGAAGCAATTAAGGATACTTCCAGTAGTGACAAGGAACAACACCTTTCTCCTCTTAAAAGTTTTGTTTAAAAAATTTATGGGAATGCAATGTGATAATTTGATACACATATACAGTGTTTAATGATCCAATATATGTACTTAGCACCTCTATCTTCTTAAACATTTTTTTTAAATTGGACTAGCATGTAATAATTATTCACACTTATGGGGAGTGGTGTGATATTTTAATACATTCACATATTGTGCACTGGTCTAATCATGGTAACTAATGTTTACATCTCCTTATCGTTGCTCTTGATATGCTGCTTTTTATCTTCTCTTCAATGTATTCATAAAATTCATGTCAGTATGAACTATAATAAACACCCTGTGCCGTAGAACACTAGAAGTTCTCTCTACTGAGATTTGGTGCCTATTATCTTGCCTCCATCAACTCCCTTCCCCCATCCTCCCTTGTCTCTAGTAATTACTATTCTACCTTCAGATATACTGCTTCTAGCTTCCACATATGAGAGAGCATCTGTTATTTTTCTTTATATGTCTGATTTGTTTTCCTTAATATTTTAACACAATTGGCATGTTATCACTACTTTCTAATGCCTGAATAATATTCCATTTTTTTATATGTACCACATTTTCTTTATGCAGTCACACACTCATTGATGAGGGTCTAGGTTGATTCCATCTCTTAGCAAATAAGAGTTGTGCAGTGGTAAAACTGGGGATGTTTTTGTCCCTTTATGCTGATTTTGTTTCTTTTGGATATAAATTCAGAAGTGAGATAGCAGAATATTATGTCAGATTTTTTTTTAATTATTTTGTGTACCTCCCATCCTATTCTCCATAATATCTATACTAATTAATATTCCTACTAACAGTATATAAGAGTTCCTTTTACTCTTAATATGTGAACTCCATGAGGAACTCAAAAAACTCAATAACAACAACAAAAAAATCCTCAAACAATACAATTAAAAATGGACTTATAGTACATTGAGTAGACACTTCTTGTAACAAATACAAATGTCCAATGAATTTATAGAAAAATGTTCAGCATAATTAGCCATCAAAGAATTGAAAATCAAAATCACAATGAGATATCTTGTCACTTCAGTTAGAATTACAGTATTGAAAAGAAAAATAATGGCATTAGTCTCTTCTCAAGAAATGTTTCCCTTTCTACCAAATTAATGAGGCTTAGTAGGTAATTTCTAAACCCTCATTGTCATAAAAAATAAAACTAAAAATCAGAGAATATTGAAAGTTCTAAAGGATCGGAGTGCCTTTTATCAAACAGACAGAAGCACAACAACCATGATCAGCTGTACCAAAATATTCAGACCACTGCAAAACAGAACAAATTAGATGGAATGTATGTCTCACCAGGAAGCAAGCAGACTAGATGAAATCCACAGTCTTAATGTTCCACCCTCTGAATGCATATGGCTCTAACACTTAGTTTCTAGAATTATTTATGTCTAATGTGGTTGCAGTGTTTCTTTTCCCTGTCCAATTTGAAAAGTTAAATCCCTTATCTTGGCATTGTGGAACCAAATATAATATCAGAAAGACATAATAGGTCTGTTTCCATTGGCAACCAGATACCTTATATCCTGTCATGTTTTGACAAACAATGTACACAAATATATTTAGCACACACAACAGCTAATGTAGTCCTTTAACATTAATATTGATTATACAATTGAAATATAATCAAGTAGGCTGTCTTGCTTTATACAGATGTTTCTTTTAATGAATGAAAGTCAGATATTTTCTGTGTAATTCCAAACTTTCCATGATGATTAGATATTATAGAGAATATGTACATATAAACATAGCATAAATTTTATGTATATTTCTTTTAAAATTCTCTGATCCTGAAGTAGCACACTGTAAAAGGAATCTCATAGAAGAATGACAGAATTCTCAAAAATTACAGAAAATTGAAAGGAATGACTTACAATGAAACAGATGGCAATGGAAGCAGCTGTGTGCCATCACTTCTAAGTGCGTTAGACACATATGTGGCTGGGAATATGGAGTGCGTAGGGGAAAGAGTTGCGACTGCACAAGAAAATGAGAAATTGATGGAGCTTTCACTTTTCTACCATGAGACTAAAACAGAAGGACCCAAGATTCATTCTCCACCAAGCACTTTCCTATTTGCCAAATGAAGGGAAGATTACTCTTATATAAACAATGGAAAAAATTTGCTCTCATACTTTTATTTTTTTTTATCCTGTGCTTATTTAAAGTTATTGTGTAATCTGGCTTACTTTTCTGTGAATAACCACTTCTCTTCTAAACGTGCGGTGTTTTGTGGAGGCACAGTTTCTGATGATTAATTTTATGTGTTCACTTGATGGGGTCAGGGTATATCTAGTCTTGTGATTGAACATTATTTCAGGGTGTATATTTGAGGATATTTCTGAAAGAGGTTAACATTTAAATTGGTGAACTGAGAAAAACAAAGTGCCCTCTCCAATGTGGGTGGGCCTCGTTGGATGCACTGAAACTCTAAATAGAATAAAAAACTGTGTCAAAAAAGGGAGTTTGTTTGTTTGTGTTTTCCCGGTTTAATTTTTATTGTATTGTGATGTCAGTCTTCTATCTTTGGCACCAGACTCAGACTGGAATTGAAACTATCACCTCTCTTGATGTTTCACCCTTTGATTCCGATTGAAACTACACTATTGGCTCTTTTAGGTCTGGACTTCTCAGGCTCCATTAGTGTGAACACATGTCTCATAAAACTTATTATAGTAAAGCTAAACAAATTTTAAATACATAAAATGTTATATCACAAGCAAATATACATAAATTCTCACTCTCCCTCTTCTTCTCCCTCTGCATTTGTTCTATTTCTCTGGAGAACCCTGACTGACACTCTTTTCCAGGGACTGTGTCTAGGGCATGTAAATGTGCTTTAAATGGCCAATGAATGTAAGTGCACTGATTGCTTCCACATTTAAGCTATACAATCCATTGCATGATTAATCATAGACCTTAACTTTCTTCCCACTCAACAATATAATGAACACCTAGGACAAACCTGCATCATCTTGGGCTCTTCTGTGATTATTAGTAAAGTCATCCCATCATGCCACAATGTTAGGTAGGCAGTGTTAGTCACACAATGCTATATACACTGCATAGGGTATCCTATGCTGTCTGCTACATATCTCACCTCACCATGCAATCTACTATATAATGGATTTTATTGTTAATTTATCTACTTATTTGTTTGGCACCAGGGATTGAACTCAGGGGAACTCAGCCACTGAGACACATGCCAGCCCTATTTTGTATTTTATTTAGAGACAGTGTCTCATTGATTTGCTTAGTGTCTCACTTTTGTTGAGGCTGGCATTGAACTCGTGATCTTCCTGTCTCAGCAGGAAGTTGTTGAGTTTACAGGTGTGTGCCCCCTCACCTACCTTTTTACTTATTTTAATAACAATCCAGGTACTATCCTGCCAGGAGTGTTACAGATTTTGGAACACACAGAACAGTTTTCTTTAAAAAAGGATGCAACATCACAGAGATATTAAATAACTTACTGAAGGTGATAGAACTGGACACCAACTCAGGTATGCCTAAAGCTTTTTAAAATTTGCCTTAGTACCTATAGTTTCTGTTTTTTACATTTCTTCTAGTTTTATTTTATACTAATGCAAGCAGAGTTGATGGTAAAATACATGTTTTTTTTTCTTGTGGTTGTCATTAGTTTTTGTTATGTTTTGAGGGATAGAAATTAATTTGGCCTTCAAAATAGTATATTAGAAAGTTATTAGGGCAATTGATAAAGACTTTTCTACAATCATTATGAGTTTAGTAGAGAAATGTAGACAAAAACTGCAATAAGTTAGATGTTTGAATGTTTACAAAGGGTATTCCCAAAGGTTGCTTATCCATAGCTGCCCCCCACCTCCCATAAGTGCATGGGCTTCAGTGTCAAACAGCCTGGGACTTGGAACTGACACCTTCTCTATGCATCAGCCTCTTCATCTTCACAATGAAAGAACTGTAACTGTCTTGCCCATTGACTTGTGAGAATTCACTATGATGATACAGGAAGATTATTTAGCCTGACAGATAATATACCTTTGTATATTTAAAGATGAAAGCTTTTAAAGAAGAGAAGAAGATGATGAAAGAAAAGAAGGGAGAGGTGCAGTAGAAACCAAAACTCTGTCTTGGAGGCTGCTGTCATGTTCAAAGCTTTTAAATGACTAGACTTGAACTTTTAATGTATGACCCATTGTTTTTGGATGATTCATAAATGTGAATATAAGATAGTTTACTTTAATGTTTCTCCTGATATCTTGCATAATCAGGATCAATGGGAATATGTGTCTTAGCTAAACAAGTAGATAATAAATAATAAAGTTTATTAAAGAAAATGAAAACAAGAACTAAGTTGACATTATGTTGAAATCTTAAGAGTCCCAGAGCTGAGGGAAAAGAAGAACCCCCATTGGATTTCCAAGAGAACAAATACAATACTTGGTTCAAAGAGGGCTTTGTAGTGGAAAGAAAGCAAGAAGTGAAGCATTTTTCTTTTTTTTAATGAAGAAGGAACTAGAGATGCTTAATTCAAAACTAAGGGAGACTTCAGGATAGATGTGAACTTGGTCTTCCAATATTTAAAAAGCATAATGAGAAAGGTTATTTCCAGATCCAATGAACACAAAATTTAGGAATTGTAGTTTGTGTTTCCTGCATGGAATTCCAGGTGAGAGTCTCATGAAATATGTCATCGCACACAGGGATAACTTCCTTGTTAGAGGCCAGTCCAGGAAATTGCTATTCTTCTTTCTTGGGATACCAACAAAAAAGAGATAAGTCTTCAATGAGAGCATTTGGGGCAGTTGCTATTTAGGGATCTTTTAAAGTATGAATAGCATGATATCATCCTATTTACCTTGATTCAGCCTTCTCATGGACTCATCAAATACTATGTAAGGCATCTGGACTACTGTTATATATCCATCATATCATTTAACTTATCATTTAACAAAAGACAGACCAATGTGCTGCTGTTGTTGTGTTTTAATTAGGTATATAGAAGTTAATCAGGATGTGAAGGGTCATAGCATTGAAATGGGAAAATTGGCCTATGAAACTTAGCAATTCAATTCTAGAATTTGGAGTTTCAAATTATTTTCTCTCTACTTTAAATAAAGAGTATATAAACCTTTCAGTGTTTTTCACTCTGACTTGAATGTTTTGTATTATCTAATATAACAATATTTCAATATATTATTGAGTGATTATTGCATGACACATCATCAGGACAAAATAAAAAGCTTCAGTTCTATGTGGCTTAGTTGTTATTATTATTCTCAGTGTTATTTTTGTATTTATAAAATTTCTGAGCCCCCAAAATAAAAACTTAATTTGCAAACCAGAACAAGAATTTAGAAGCCTTTATTTTAAATGTGGACCATGTCACATTGATCAACTCCTCATACCATATTTATCTTCTCAATCAAAGGAATCATTCTAAAATGTCTGTTTCTTTTTTATTTTTCTTTCTTTCTTTCTTTCTTTGTTAATAGCTAAACACTTTGGGAAGTGGCTTTCTTTTCCTTTTTGAAAAAATTTCAACTGGCTTGTGAGATGAAACATTGTAGACAATGTTGATATGGGAATGAATAAACCAAGACTATGAGAGTGATGGGTAGATATTGCCAATGATGAACTTGTTACTTTTTTTTTTAACTATCTAAAGGCACTTTTAACAATTTGGGGAAATTTACTATTTGTCCTAAATGGAAAACGTTTTTTAACTGCTAATAATGCTGTCTTATTCTTTCTGCTGAGCCAGGAGTTGCTATGCCTGTACATTAAACAGCATTTTGCTGATGAAAAGAAATTGAATAATAATTCTGTTGGATATAACTAAGTAAGCAATATAACATTTGGTAACAGATCATTCATATTATTTAGAACTAAAGATTAAAATGCTCCAATACCATATACCTTTCCCATTTAAACAGCAAGAAATACATTATGTTTCATGAAATTACAAATGCAGATACTTTGAGATGGCTTGAATGCACATTTATGAGCATACCACCTGCAGTTACATATGAGTGAAGCTGTGAGCAGTGTCAGCCAGAGTTCAAGGCACACAGGTCCTCTCGTACTTTCTATTCTAAAGTAAAATGTTGCTTCTTCCAGCCAAGCCTAACAGTTTTTGCTTAATGATATGGGATAAGGAGTACCCTCTTAATAGGCCCAAATAAAACTTGGAATTGAACAGATCAGATTTATTTGGCACATAAATCCTTCAACATTTATTCTGTTTGTATAATCAACACTGGAAATCCCTGGATAGCATCCTTTGATTTCCATATTTTGAACTTCAGCTGTTCACTAAACAGTTTCCACTTCATATCAGTTAAAATCTGTAACCTTTTAGTAACACAAAAAGAAATATTTGCAATAGCAAAAATATTTTTTTCTTCTATAGGAAATCATCAGTAAATAGTCATTTATTTAATAGTATGAAACAATAACTATAGTTAATAAAATGTTCCACAGGAGAAGTAATCCATCAGACAAAATTTGATTTGAGTGCCAACCTGCGTTCTGTAAGCTGTCATTTATAAATTCACTCTCTTGTGAACAACTGTATTGTCCACATAGTTATGGTTTCTCAACCTCAGTACCACTGATTTTTGGATTGGTAATTATTTAATGTGGAATGTTTCCCTGAGACATTTAGCAGCACCTCTGGCCCCTTCCCATTTGATACCAGTACAGCCAGTTCATCATGACAATCAGTAATGCCTCTACACACATTCAGATACCCCGAAGAGGGCAAAGTCCTCCCATGCTAATTTAAAACTGCTATAGTCTATGACTGCTCTTTATCATGAAAGATGAGATCTTCCTTCTGTCTTCTTTCCTAATAACCTTCACCTTGAATACTTCTGGATCCATTATACACTATCTTTCATTTCTTTGCCTTTATGAATATTGCTCAAAAGGTCTTTTGTTTCAAGGAATGGAACATTAACTCCTCTTCCTCCTGCTGCTGAGACACCACAGCAGTACATAGAACATGGGGACCTGAATGGGAGCTGAATTTGCATCATTGTTCATGCTGTCCAAAGGCACCTCTGTGCAGTATACTAACTGTACCACCTCCCAAGGCACTCTCCTTAAGGTATTACAAAATGTCATTTGTAATTGGATGTGTAGAACTTAGAAATTAATATCTCCATAGTGGCTACATGATAATAGGCAGTGTTCCCAGGCCAGTCTTCAAAAGTCCATTGCCTCATGAATCAGTTTAACTGTGAATGGCAGTCTCTTGAATTCTGAGGCCTGGAAATAGAAATCCACATGGTAGAATTTTAGAGGAGGACATAAAATAGAAAGCTGATGTCCCTTTATCTCATCTAGTTTGGTAAATGATATTTTAATTCACAATGATTTAGTTTAGATACGCATGCACATTATTTAATTTCATAAAAGTATTTAGAAAAGTTTCTAAAAAGCATAATTAACATTGGAAGTAAAAGGATAAGACCTATTTTGTTCTCTGAAGTTATTTCATCTACATTTGACACACATGAGAACATTATATTCCTTCAGTGGTGCTGAGTTTGGATAAATGCCAGTTAGATGTTAAAGAAGTGACTTGTAGAATTATTCGCCACACCTAATAAGTATTATTAGTTAGTAAATGTAGTTGCAAATGAGTATTTGTTGACTGACTCCTTTTACCATCATTTAATTTTAGAGGTAATTTTTGTGTCCCAAGATTCTATCTCACTACTTTTGAAAAACAAATTAAGTGTCCATTAAAGACAAATCACTATTCCAGGTGTGATGAGGATGCATAAGTAATGATGATGCATAAGTAATGAGGACATGATTCATGCCCATAGGAAATGTTTGAAATTTTAGGAAGATTGACATAAATTACTATGAGTATAAAATAAGGTTCTTTGGCTAAGATTTATTTTCATGATATGTAGACATATATGCATAGTTATATGTACTGTTTGCTTCATATAGTTATTCCAAATATGACTAAAAATTCTTTATTTTTAACTCATGTATTCAGTTATCTTATGCTAACTGTGCAAAAACAGATTTGAGAATATCAATTTAATGAAAGAGAAATAAATTACTTAGGCTTTGTGTTCATTTCTTAAACCTTTCCAAGCATACGACTTTCTTCTTGGCATCGTGGTCTGGTGGAGATGTTTTGTTACCCCTTTCTTGGAAGCTCTTAGGATGCAATGAGAATACACTGAAGTTTTAATTCTATCTCAGTACCTCCATACTATGCAATGCCATTTTTCCTCCTAGATGTTTTTGTAGAAAGTAAGTGTAATTTGGGGTCAAATGTTTTTGAAATTAATTTTTAAATTTATTTTTATTAGTTATACATGACAGTATAATGCATTTATGCACTTTGATATACACATATTGATGGGATACAATTTCTCATTTTTCTGAGTATAGATGTTGTAGAATCATATTGGTCATGCAGTCACATAGATATACATGTTTGCAATAATGTCTGTTTCACTCTATTATCTTTCCTATCCCCACATCCTCTCCTCCCTCCCTCCCCCCTCCCTTCACATCAGTCTACCTAATCTAACTGGCTGAACTCACCAAATGTTGGCATATTTTATAAGTTTAGGAAAATTATTTGCTAGACAGGTTTATTTACTTATGGGAAAGTATGTGTGGTGCAGATTATAAGATTGCCTGTTGTCTCCTTATATTATTTTTCCATTTTATCTTTCCCTCTTTCTATCTAATTCTCATTCTCTCTTTTCTCATTTTTTGTTATTACTTCCTTCATTTCTCACTCTCTCTCTCTCTCTCTCTCTCTCTCTCTCTCTCTCTCTCTCTCTCTCTCTCTCTCTCTCTCGTCTCTCTTTCCACACAGGTTACATTTTCTGCATTCCCTTAAAGCAGGAGACAAATTCCTGTACAAAGTGGGGTTTGTTTGTTTGTTTCTTATTGTTTTTTCCCTAATGTACTCATAGTATGTTTGATAAGTGGCAGGTGTCCTCAGTGATAGGGTGTTATGCCTCTAACTAAATGTCTGTCCTTCTGTTTGGCTAGAATTGATGGCTGGAACACTTTTAGTCCATAATTCTGAAATATTTGGCTCATGGATAAAAGCCCTGCCATGAAAGTGGATCTGATGCTGTATCTTAGAGTACATATTCAGTTCTGTGTTGATGGACTCTATGTCATTTTTATATGGAAGATTTTTTTTAGATTAAGTTTTTGGTTACTGTAAATGTTATGCAATCATAACAAATACAGTTTGTGCAGTTATAAATTACAGAATTTCAGAAATAATAATTTAAAACTCTCCCAATTTTCTTTGGCTAATGGCTAGAAGTCCTTTCTGGGAAGACAGGTAATGGAGCAGGATCTCTTTGATGTATGGATATCTCAGCTCCTTGACCCAAGTGATTGGTTTGAAAATGTTGCTCTGATATCAATGAATGCATTAGATTCATGAAGTTTAAATATGCATTAATAGTTAATTCAATTGTGAAATGTTTGTGTTATTTAACTCAGTTCTAATACCTCATAATCTTCAATTTAGATAAAATCATCTTTATTATATAGATAAATGGAATTTGAAGTTTTTTGTTAAGTGTCCAAATAACAAGGATCACAAGAACACCATCAATTCACCCAATACTTTCTCTCTGCTAGCCATCATGAGGCTCTTACTGTCATTGATGCTTTATATCATTTATCCAAATAAAAATCACTCAGAAATGAGAAGCATTACATACATTTAATAGGAGAGGAAACTATATTTTAGAAAAGGGAAATTAGTTAGTTATGTCAGTAGTTAGAGCCAGACTTTAAGTCCTGTCTTCTGATTCCACACACTGTGTCATTTCAGAATATCCCAATTTCTTCTCTACTCTTTCCTTGTACTCCTCATTCTGCCCTCCCAAGATCACAAGTGGATTGTGATGGGTTATTATGCTATAGATAATTCCCCCACTATATGTATAAAACAGTGTTTTATTAAAAATGTAAGATACGGCCAGGTGCAGTGATGCATGCCTGTGATCCTAGTGGCTCAAGAGACAGAGTCAGGGGAAACATGAGTTCAAAGCCAACTTCAGCAAAAGCAAGGCACAAGGAACTCAGTGAGACCCTGTCTCTAAATAAAATACAAGATAGGGCTGGGGATGTGGCTCAGTGGTCGAGTGTCCCTGAGTTCAATCCCCAGTACCCACTCCTCAAATGTGAGATAAGTAAAATTTTAATATTTTCTCACTCTTCTTGTAAAGTTTATTCCAGTTCATTCCTGCACCATAATGTTTAGTGGCTACCCAAGATCCTAACTGGGAGGACTGTCAAAATTTTTTCTTTCAGAATTACCCTCCTCATTCACTAGAAATATTTGTCTACCATTCGTTTTCAATATTGCTTTTCTAGATTATATTCATTCGTATCCAATTTATCAACTGTGCAATTAATACCAATGTGAAACTACTTTAGAGACATTTTAAGAGGACACAAATGAAATGGGTTTCTTTTGTCTGAAATACAAAGAAGTAACCAAGTCTATGTTGATCAGTCAGGACACTCTATTGCTGGCTGTGATCATTTTTGGTTGTTCAGCGTTTCTGCACTCTTTAAGTCACAGTACACAATCCTTGTGCTGTTTTCAAGTTTCATGAAAAAGAATAGAAGTAAGAAATACAAAAATGAATGGTTTCTAGGGTAGACCATACATTTGCATTTGTAATCTCATAAATTTCAGATTCAAGTGGTACAGTGGTAATGGTAGGGAGGTCATATCATCACTGTTTCTAAGATATAGTCACAGTATACTTAAAAGGAGCTAAAATCATGCAAAAATAGTAAAAAAAAAAACATTTTTAGTTTGGCAGCTGCATAAGATCTGGACTTTATTGTTTTCATATCCATCTAGAATACTGACTTTCTTTACATTAAGAGTTTTTTATTTGTTCTAATAATAATAATAGTTTCTCTTAGTACATAGCATATCTTTAGAGAGAACATTCAGTTAGTTCCCAACTAATCCAACCTACAGATATGTCTCAACACAATTGCATGAATAATCTAAGAATATTCAATATCTCTACTCCAAAAATGCAGCATTGGTAATTATGAAGCTCTCCATTCATGTGGCCTACATTCCCTTTGTTATACTTTTTCATGAGGAAAAAAATCACAAACATTACTATTTCTTAATTGAGATAACAGATAATAAACTATATAGTATACAATAACAAATAGCTCATTTTCTAGTATAAGGTAGATAGATGTACAAGACATGGGTATATAGCTAATATATGCTATATATTTAATCAGAGACCCATAAAAATCAAGGTGAGAAAGATCAATTAAGCCAGGAAGATTAAAAGTGTGAGTCATTAATAAAACAGAGAAAACTTTAATAAGTTAAAGGAAAATTGAAGCCAGAGAGCAGCTCTTACCCAATGTCAAATCTGCCACTGCCTTGTCTGAGGTTTCTCAGCATTCAGAATTTCAAGAAATGTTTTTCTTTTGTTTATAAGCCAAATACAGTATTTGTTAAAACAACTGAAACAGATTCAGACAATACAAAAGAAATATGCCTTTGTTTTGATTATAAAGAACTGACTCTGGCTACTGTGTATAATAGACCATTAAGGAGAGAGATTTAAAAATGTAGGATCATTAGAATACTACCAGAAATGTTCAGAGTAGGAATTATGCTAACTTGAACTTGGGATATAGCTGGGTACATAGTAAGAAATTTGTAAGAATTTTGAAGATAGGGCCCATGGAACTTAAGAGATTGTTACGAGGGATGAAAGAATTAATGAAGTCCATGATGCCACCACATATTGCAGCTTGGGCAACTGGAAGAACAGAGCTGCAAACTACCACACTGACTGAGAAAAGAGATGCTGGGGAAGATGCCCAAAGGGCTTGATCACTCAAAAACCTGGGTTAACGGATGTGTTCATTCTGACCTCTGAGTGGAGGGAGTATGAGTTGGTAATTAAGGGAGAAATTTGGGTCAGCGAAATATGATCATGTATTTGGAAACAAAATATACATAACACTGGATTTGAAGAGAATTTACAAAGGAGATTCAGTGATTTAGAATTGTGGGGAGAGAATATCACTGGGCCTAAGCCAAAACATTTATACACACACAGACACAGACACAATCGAGAACTGAATGTTATGTCAAAAAAGGTCAAGATGAAGAACTCGCTGTTGGGTTTCGTTGAGCTTTTCAAGAGCAATTTTAGTACATTTCTGGGGAATAACTCATGATAGACATGTTTGTTATTGTTGTTAAAAATAAAAGGAAGAGGAAAAGGTATAGAGCACAAGAAGAGCCAAAACTTCCAGAGGACCGTCCCCCATGAAAGAGGTGGTAAATAGAGCAGTAGCTGGAGGAGTTTTTAGAAACACTGGAGTGTTTGGAAACAGTAGCTGTGACAACATGTCTACATGTTAATGAGAATAATCCAATAGAAAGACAAAGTTCAAAAACAAGAATAAAGTAGAAGGTGGTCAGAATTAGACCCAATAAGGATAAAATAAGGAAACAAAAAATGGCAGTAGGTTTATCTACAAGTGCTATTATGTGGTAGATTTTGTGGTAAAAATTATCTGATGACCTTTTATAAATCCTTAAAGGAAATAATTCATTAAAATATGTTTTTTTAACAATGAACATTATAAATAGTGAGTGCAAAATATACCTAAAATCAATTATTGAACTTGGCACTATTTTTAGTATTAAATACAAAAGGAGGAAACACTAGAGTCCAGAGATAGTTATGAAATCCGTAAGTGGTGAGAGGAGTATTATGCTTTTAAGTTGTGCAGTTAACTGGAACTCATGTCAGCAGCAAAGGTTTGCAGTCTTATTAACCTAAATTCAAAGCAATTTAAAATAGAACTGTAGCACTCAACTGAGCAAATGTTTGCTTTTAGATAGTCTATTGTTAAAGTTTGGAAAGTGCAATCCCTTCAAATGGATTTTGAGTTTGCTACTCAATACTGAAAAGCAATTAGGAAACAGAGTATTAGCAAGTATCACTCAGAAAATAAATATTTACTGTCAACCTTAGAGATGTGAGAAGTCCTGTTTCCACATACAGTTCTAATTGAATTTAAGCTGTTTCCTAAGTATTCTATTAAATCTCTGATAGTGTTTGAACACTTTGCTGTACTATATTATTTTGTTAAGCTTTAAAAACTATTGCACTGATCATCAAAAAATAATAATTAGTGAGGCTTTGTTTTAAGGTCCCTTTCAAAAAGTATTAAGTGATCTCAACCTATATTTTAAGAAACATTTTTCAGCACAATAGACCATCAGGAGTTCACAGTTTAATAATTTAGTTTTCACTATTATTGAAAGGAATTCCACATAAATTTATGTTTTCCAATCATCACTGATAAATTCTTCAATTTTATTCAATTTTTACTTAATTATGTTCTTTAAAAGTATTGAAATATGGTAAAAAATGAAGAGCAAGGTATAAATCTATGTTCATTTTATTACTTGCAACTTTAGTATATGTCAGTACATTAATTGCTGAAGAAGGAACCAGTCATATGAATTAATGCCTTCTTTCCTAATGCATTCAAACTATTTACACATGATTTAGAGTATCATAAACCTAGCCTGAGAAATGCAGCATTATAAAAAGGCTTAGTTTTTGTGCAAAAAAAGAAAAAAAAAGAAAATGTTTGATATGATTACAGTGAGAAGATAATCACCACTCTGTTATGTAATAATAGTATTAATTGTATGTGTTGCATTTCTGGTATGTTCCTTGTATTTTTTCTTCCTTTCTTTCTTTTTTTTTTTTTTTTTTGGCATGGGGAATTGAACTCAGGGCCACTCACCAAAGAGCCACAGCCTCCCCCCTCCCCCACTGCCTTTCTTTTCTTTTCTTTCTTTTTATTTTTTTTTCTGGTAATTTTTTAAATTTAGAGACAGGGCCGCACTGATAGTGTCTCGCAGTTGCTGAGGCTGGCTTTGAACTCATGATCCTTCTGTGCTGTGATGACAGGCAGGCACCCCTGCGCTGAGCTCTTCCTCTCATTTAATTAGAACATTTTTAAGATTGATCACATTTAGATTTCAATATAAACAAGAGGTGTCACTAGAGCTACACTCTCAGCCACTTTTTTTTTTTCTTCTTTTTTTTTTTTGTGTGTGTGTTTTATTTAGAGAAAGGTTCTCAGTGAGTTGCTTAGGGCCTCACTAATTTGCTAAGTCTGGTTTAGGCTCCTGCCTCAGCCTCCTGAGTGGCTGAGATTATAGGTGTTGGCCTCCAGGCTCAGCCTCCAGAGAATTCTTTAAAATAAATACAAAAACTTCTAGGTCTAATTAAGTTAAATAACTAGAGCCAGTAATTCACTTGTCCCCTTTCTCTACCAAAACACCCTGGGTATTGGTAGGTAAGTAATTGATAATCAGTATCCACAATTATAAATGCACTGTCCATATTCTTAGGTTTGTCTACAGAAAATGAAAGTACTTAACAACTCTCTCTAAATGGAGACTCTTATTTGTATCTAGGAAGTTTTTTTTTTTTAAAAAAAAAAGAGAGAGAGAGAGAATTTCAATATTTATTTTTTAGTTTTTTTGGCGGACACAACATCTTTGTTTGTATGTGGTGCTGAGGATCGAACCCGGGCCGCACGCTACCGCTTGAGCCACATCCCCAGCCCTCTAGGAAGTTTTTATTACAATTTTATATATTTTTCTTTCTCATTCATCAGACCTTTTTAAATACAACATGATATGAATAAGACATTCTGCAGCAGAATTGATTTATACATAAAATATTTGCTGCAAATTTGCCTTTTTAAAAGCAATGTATTCATATTGGTTTAGAGAAAATAAAGTTAAAATGGCTTATTTTTAATAAAGTGTGAAGCCCTCAAAGTGGTTCCAAAAGCATTATTTATTGTTTTGTCCTAGCTGTACTATAAGCTGACAATCACCAACTAAAATGTATATAGTGAGTGACAGATGTATTATGAGAGGCAAATGTGGTATTCAATTTGTTAGTAAAATAAAATGATGTAATAGATGTGCTTAAAAAGCAGTCACAGAATACCATGAAAGGGAACATTTCCAGAGCATCCTGAAATTATTACCAATAACCATAGAAATTGTCCTACAGCCTCAGTACAACAACAAAAACAGTAAGATTCTCCAACATTCAAAAAAAATACACACATAAATAAAATATTCAAATAAATATTAAAATACAGCATGCTTTCAGTAACTCACGAATGCTAAAATAGAAAACCCAAAATAGAAATGAAACAAAGGTATCCCATGTTAAGTTTAGTCTCTTTAGCTGTACAGTAATATTTTTCTATTTTCACATTCATATTAGGATTTTAATATATTTTAATTATTTTTCTATAAACCATTCATGGAACTTAGATCTCTCTTCAGGAAGAAATGGTCATGTCATCAACTTTGATATAGTGATAGGAAAAATAAAGCTTTTCAGATTACTAAAAATAAACAAGAAAGAAAACTGTATAGAGTCATAAATGTCAACCTGCTCAAATTGAAAAGAGATATTGCTGAAAAAGTAGGAAGAAGAAAGATTCTTATTTAATTATGCTACCAGAAGTTGAAAATGTAATGAGAAAAGGTAAGAAAATAGTAGCAGCCATTAAAAACGTGGTATAAAAGGCCGGGAGCAGTGGCATATGCCTGCAATCCCAGTGGCTCAGGAGGCTGAGGCAGGAGGATGACGAGTTAAATGCCAGCATCAGCAAAAGCAAGGTGCTAAGCAACTCAGTGAAACACTGTCTCTAAATAAAATACAAAATAGGGCTGGGGATGTGGCTTAGATGGGGAGTGTTCCTGAGTTCAATCTCCGGTATCACCCCCCACACAAAAATAATGATAATAAATAAATAAATAAATAAATGAATATATGGTATTGGAGCAAAGGAGAGAGTGGAGGAGCCAAATTCTCATCCACCAAAACAGAGATTTAATGGACAATGTGTAAAGCCAACTAGACATGATTTCAAGCCACTACCACTGCCCAAGATAGATCAAGATAAGTAACAGGCTATTACCACTTTTGCCTCTGGGCAATGGGAGCTTGGTATCTTTTCTTTAAAATAAGCAGAGTGGGAGAGAAGTGAGGGAGGAGGATATGAAAGGGGAGGAAATGTGTAATGAGTTCAATAAAATCACTTTGTATGCATATATAAATATACCAGATAGAATTCCAATTTTGTGTGTGCATGAAAAGCACCAATCATGGATGAATAAATGAGCCCAGGGGAGCCAGAGCATGCTTCTAATTCCCCAGTAGATCAGGAGGCTGAAATAGGAAGATAAGGAGTTGAAAGCCAGCCTCAGTAAAACAGAGGTGCTAAGTGACTCAGTGAGACCTTGTCTCTAAATTAAATATAAAATACAAAATAGGGCTGGGAAAGTAGATCAGTGGTTGAGTGTCCCTGAGTTTAATCCCTGATACCTGCCTCCCCCAAAAAATAAATGGGTGAATTTTTTTTTTCCTGCAGGATCAGTGGTACCTGGGTGGCAATGGAGGAAGGAAGCATGGAGAGGATCAGAGACTGGAACAAATTGGGTCAGATACCCTCCATGCATATTTTTGCTGTGATGAACCCAGTGCTACATATAACAATAATACTCTTAAAAATAAATTAATTAAAATGCAATAAAAAGTTATTCATCATTGTTTGTCTTTATCATGATTTGTTTTGATTTTTTAAGCACCTAATATTTTTTTCTGTTGCAAAGCTCTATCTTGTTGAGGGCATGCCGAAGCCAAACAGCTGTAACATTTATGTCAGCTGTAACTTCAAGAACATGGATACCAAATCAGGAAGGCAGAAAATTATTAGCCATTTTTTCCAATTATAGGTATGCCCTGGTTTTCTAAATGAATAGCTATAATTACTCTGTGTTAGCAGTGGATACCAACTCCCAACAAAATGTTTTTGTTTGTATTTTAGTTGATTTTAAAATGCAACTGGGTGCAATTAGTACTTCAAGGTAACCATTAAACATTCATTTATATGCATTTCAGAGTTAAAGTATTGTAATAAAACACATTTATTCTGACAGAGAATAATATATGTGTGCATACACACATACTATACATAAACATACAAATAGATATGTCTATATAAGGCACCACAAGATGGATCAGATTATCATATTTTTATGCTAAGGTCAACAGGAAGGTTAATGCTTAGCCATGGTCAATTCAAGTAGAATATGTGTGAAATGTTAGTCAAGCAAAATAATGACAGTCCCTTCTTAACAAAAATAACACAGAATAATTACTGATTCTATGGCAGTCCTACTTTCAACCTATGAGTGTTAGGAAATAGTCTTTCATTTATCTCTGGGAAAACATTTGTATTTTTATGGTGGAAGTACTCTGAGTAAGGCCATTCTTTTTCTTTTGCTCTGTAGACATCACTCTCTTGCAATTTTCAGTGATTTATATAACATTAAAGAGCTTGAGTCAGAAAAAGGCAACAGAATTTTGTAATCAAAATGCACTTTGGCTTTACCACTCATGTTAGCTATCCAGAAAAGAAAGATAGAGTCAAAATGTATTAATATCTTCTGCTAGTAATCGCAGGTGTGAGTTTTCACTTCTCACAAAATCTTGTTTTGCATACAATATAGAATAAAATTGCTTTCCTATTTGGGGAGTTCAAGGCATACTTTAGCTTTGCAATAAGGAAGATACACTGACTATTTGAAATCTGAGTTACCCATATATTCATTAATTGCGCTATTACTATTTTCTCTAAAATTATATATATATATATATATATATATATATATATATATATATATATATATATAAAATTTTAGAGAAATATATATATATATCTCCCCCCCCCTTTGGTTACAAATAGAGGTGAGACAATTCAATATTTTTTTTCTGGAGTTGCTTGGCTTGTTTCACTTAACAAAATGGCCTTTATCCCATCCATGCTGTGTCAAATGGCAGGATCCCTGTTTTGAAGATGAATAATATTTCATTGTTCACCTATGCATGCGTACACTTGTGCTCACACATGTGTCACATTTTCTTTATCCATTCTTCCATTGGCAGACACTCAGGTTGTTTTCATAACTTGGCTGTTGTGAAAAATGCTTCAATGAATATGGGATATCCTTAGGAAATGGTGCTTTTATTTTCTTTGAGTATATATGCCAAGGAGGGATTGTTGTAACATGTGATAGCTTCGTTTATTTTTTTATTATTATTGCTTTCTCTTTTTTTTTTTTTTTTGGACACAGAACTACATTTCCACCCTTTTTGTTTGTTTCTTTCTTTTTTGAGACAGGGTCTTGCTAACTCCCTGAACCTGGCCTTGAACTTGTGATCCACCTGCCTCAGCCTCTTCAGCCTCTGGAATTACAAATTTGTGCCACCATTGCCCAGCTCATTTTGGATTTATTTAGCAACCTCCATGCTCCACGGGTAGATGGCAGTACCAATCTACATTTCACCAAGAGTGACAAGTGCTCTTTTTTCCTCACATACTTGATAATAATGATTATTATTTTTTTTACCTATGTGATAATGACTGTCCTAATAGACATAAAGTGGCATTTCATGGTGATCATGATATTCATTTCCTGTGTGATTGGTGAATTGCATTTCATGTGAGTATATGGGATAGAAAATATACAAGGTGAAAAAAAAAAATGAATGATCTAATATATAACGTAAGAACTATAATTAATAATAGTATACTGAAAAAGGGAATGTCCCTGTTTAGATTATAGCTGTACTTGCCAAGGGGGTGGGTAAATGGACAAGTGAGATGACAAATGTTTTTATTTGTTTTACTACTCAAACATTATATATATATATATATATATATATATATATATATATATATATATATATATATATATAGATAGAGAGAGAGAGAGAGAGAGAGATAGATAGATATACTATATATATATATAATATGAATGATTATATTAATTTTGAGAATATAAAATATAAAAGACTACTTGCACAAGAATGTTTATTCTTATTGTGATTGTGTTGATAGCAGAGCCAGTTTAGGTGAAACCTTCTTCTATAATTTTTCTATCACTGTAATTTTTCCAAACCTTATAAAAATAATGATGCAGTTGCAAATCATAATATTTTTATGACAAAATAAAATAAATGTAACTACCTCTAAGAAAAAATAAGAATTAAATTTCTTACGTATTTTTAATGGTTCATTATACCTATAAAATATTTTAACAATAACCAGGTGGAGTGGCACGCACTGTAATCTCTGTGACTCAAGTGACTAAGGCAGGAGTATCACAAGTTCCAGGCCTGCTTCAGCAACACATTGAAACTCTTGTCTAAAAAATTGAAAAAGTCTGGGAATGGAGATCAGTGGTGAAGTATCCCATGGTTCAATTCCCAGTACACAAATAAGTAAATAAAATATTTTAACATTTTTGTAACACAGAAAATAGACAGAATATTGCTATTAAACTGAACTTTGAGTTTTCAATTTGAACAACTGGATCCATAGTTATATTAGAAATATGAGGTATTCACTGAATAAGTTTGAGGAGACAACAAATGAAGCTTTGAAGCCAGAGGATGTTTAATTTATGAACATAAACGGAAGGACTTGAACCATGTCATGTAAATGCTCAAATAAAATAAAATCAGAAAGCTCAATCAGAAGCAGAAACAAACTTTTTGTACAACTAGGGACTTTCCAGTGGGATGGACCAAATGAGGTGACCTTGCATCTGTAACCAATCTAATGTTTCCTTTGTTTTATGTCCCCAAGCCTGTTTCTTTTAATTCTTCAAAGGAGCCCCAAATGTCTTTATGTATGGTAATTTCCAATTCAAAAATCAAGTTGCTTAATTAAACTTGACAATGATTTTGTGTTTTTGTTCATCTTTTGTAACATGGAAGAAAACTAAGAAAGTTGTATAAAGCTTTGAAATCACTTGTTTTTTCTTTGTTGTTTTTGTTGTTATTTTTGTTTGTTTGTTTTGTTTTGTTTTAATTTTAGTACTGGGTATTGAACCCACAGGTGTTTTACCACTGAGTTACACCCCTAGTCCTTTTTACATTTTCTTTCGTGAGAGAGTCCTGCTAAGTTGTATAGGGCCTAAGTTGCCCTAACTGGCCTCAAAGTTCATTTATTCCTGCCTCACCCTCTTGAGTAGCTGGGATTACAGATATGCACCACCTCTCCCAGCAAAGTTTCTAAATATTTATAAAATCATCATGAAGCTTGTGACAACTGTAGGTTCATATGATCCACCATATCAGAGTTTAAAGCCCATTTGGTTATTATCATACTGTTATTTTAGTGTTTCTGAAAATATTTAAATTGAGAAAAATTATATGGTTTTCAATGATTGTTTCTTTTGAGTTCCTTTTATTGTTATTCTCTCAAATTGTCATAATCTATGGGTGATTGCATCCATTATAATGATGAAAAAAATCATTGACATGATAACTTACCCACCTCCATCCCACTTCTTCCTCTACACACCATTTTCCTGTTCCAAGCTTCCCTTATCTTCATTAGTGCTAAGTGCAACAACTTCCTAGTTGATCAGAGGAGGTATCTTGGAGGCACTATTAAAGACCTATTTTATTTGTCATAAAAACTAAAATGAATCTTACTAGTTCTACTTTGTGATATTCCCAGACAGTGACTACTTGTGACTAACTTCTGACATACAGATCTAGTTCAAACCATATCAACTCCACCTAGACACTTCACTGTCCACTCTGACTTTCCTAACTAATTATTTTTGTTTTTAGTTCTTCATTTTCATCTCCACCCTACCCATTTTACAGACAATACCACAAAAAATGGGCATTTAAGTAAGTCAAACTATTTCTGTCTTCTTTTCAAAGAATTGTGATGCTTCTATTTCTAGTCTTAATATCAGTCAAAATCCAAGCTACTTTTCATAATTGCAAAATTCTACATTTTCTGGCCCTTACTTACCTCTCTGTCTTTCTCTCTAATACTCAACATTCCATGTGCTCTAGCCCCAGTGGCTTCTTGTGCTTCTGTGCACACAAGTGTGTCTTTACTTATTCCCTTCTGCCTAAAACTCTCCATCCAGCTATCCAACTCACCCAGTCACCTCATTTAACTCTGCTCAAGCACCACCTCCTCTGTTTTCTGTAGATAGATTGCACATAGTCTTCAAAGAATCTGGATTCTATATTTTAAAGTTCTGAGCATGTCCCAGGATTAGTGCAGGATTCCATGGGACAGCATCCAGATCCTGCTGCAGGACTTTGTCCTGGAGCTTGGACTGCCAGTAGCTTTCTGCTGAGGCCCTCTCTAGTCACTGTCCTCAGTTGAGGAAAACATTCTTGCCATTGATAATTCCTTCAGATTGAGGATAGCCTACATTCTATGGGCCATCATGAAATTGGAGAAAATAAAAGCTGAGGGACTTGCTTCCACATCAAGGCACAGTTCATTCCCAAACCCTTTTGGAACCCTTTGTTAAAATAATGGAGTACTGACATCTTTTTGCCTAACCTGACTCTTTTTGTTTACCCCCAGCTGGTGCTGACACCAAAGAGAAATCCCAATAAGCTAACTCGTAATTATTTTTCATATTAAAACACAGGCAACTGTCAATTTATTTTTGTTTTATTTTTCCCTGTCACCTAACAATGTTATAAGTTTATTTTCTGTGACAAACTATTATAAGCTGTGCAAGAAAATCATTGTTTGAAACACATGTAAGACTTATTTTTTTACTTATTTTTAATGAGAAATATAAGATTCCTTATAGAATGAGTTCAAGGCCATTATCATGTAAGCCCAAGAATCAAACTTTTTTACTTGTGAAATATGTTCAAAGTTGGCAGCTGTCCAAATGAAGATCTCAGTTCCCAAGTACTGAATTTGAAAACACTCATTCTTTGGGTTAGATTTTTTTTTTTTATTATTGTAGAATCAGCTTATAAGTTTAAGCCAAGTAGAGAACGTGTCTAGAAAGGTTGGATTTGTCAATAGGCAAGTAAGATAAGTTCTGCAAAGATGCTTGGAAACTTTCCACAGCAGGAAAGCGTATGGTAATGCTGGTTGTTGTAAGTATTTACATTCTGTACCCATGCTCAAAGATCCAGGCTGAATGTGCATTTATAAAGTAAGTAAATGAACTAACACAGCAATTGGCTTTCAGGAAACTCGGCTTCATTTCAGCTACTGCTGTTTCAGAGGTGCAGTTCCTTTGAATGAAAGAAACAGATGAAGTGAACTTAAGAGAGAACTGGGTTGAATTATCCCCTACTGAGTTAACATACAGGCTCCTTTTTAGAGGGAATCTGGGATATTGGAGTCAACACACACAGTTTCATTTTTAACATCTGACCTGAAATAGAAGGTCCTTTTTATTGACAACAGGATTGGATAAGCACCTGCTTCTAAGATCACTGTGAGCAACACCGCTGCTGTCGGCAGAAGAAAGGAGCTGGCTTTTGGTCAACACTAAATAGGGCTTGCTCCTTAAAGGTTTCAGTTTATTTGTAAATTCCAAAATATGTCTGTGTGCTCTAAATTTACAAAAATGCACTTTCACATCCAGGAATGGATAAGTGATTTCTTAAAAAATGAACCTTCCTATCCCTTAATACAAGTTTTCACATTTTGGGGACTGGGGTATTTGTCCCAGGTCATTTTGTCTATGTAAATGTGGCATCAGATTCAAAGTGTATGCATAAAGTAGTCTTTAGCCCTCATTGCAAGGAAGATAAAAAAAGAATATCTCATACCCAGGATTGCTGAGACAAATCAGGAAGCCTAAAAGAGTAGTAGAGTCCATATTCTCAAAGAATATGTCCAATTAGGTATAATTCTCAAAGTAGCTTCTTTTTTTCTATAAGTAGGCCTAAGATCTCATACATAAGTAAGTTGCAGCCACTTTACAAACTAACACCTTTGTAAGGATGAAGGCACAGTTTGTTTTGTTAAACGCTATTTTCCCAGTATTTAGCATGGCATCCAAAATATAATAATAAATGCAATGTAAGTATTTATTCAACATATAAATTAAATTATATTTTAAGTTTATATATTTCATCAATTGTAAAGAGTGCTTGATCCATATAAAATATTATTTATTTGTAATCTTTATTTATCATTATTAACTTATACTAGTTTTAGAAATTAATAGGTTTGACCATGAGATTTTCATGCTTTCATATATAACAGTTGATGGTGTCTACCCGCTCTCCTGCCTCTCTTATTTTCCTCTCATTACCTCCTCCCCCATTCCTTCTCATTTCATAATAGCCCCTCTTTCATGTCACTGTTATTTCATTTTATTTATTTTTATTTTTTTATTTTTTTTATTGTTGGTTGTTCAAAACATTACATAGTTCTTGATATATCATATTTCACACTTTGATTCAAGTGGGTTATGAACTCCCATTTTTACCCCGTATACAGATTGCAGAATCACATCAGTTACACATCCATTGATTTACATATTGCCATACTAGTGTCTGTTGTATTCTGCTGCCTTTCCTATCCTCTACTATCCCCCACCCCTTCCCCTCCCCTCCCCTCTTCTCTCTCTACCCCCTCTACTGTCATTCATTTCTCCCCCTTGTATTATTTTCCCCTTTCCCCTCACTTCCTCTTGTATGAAATTTTGTATAACCCTGAGGGTCTCCTTCCATTTCCATGCAATTTCCCTTCTCTCTCCCTTTCCCTCCCACCTCTCATCCCAGTTTAATGTTAATCTTCTTCTCATGTTCTTCGTCCCTACTCTGTTCTTAGTTACTCTCCTTATATCAAAGAAGACATTTGGCATTTGTTTTTTAGGGATTGGCTAGCTTCACTTAGCATAATCTGCTCTAATGCCATCCATTTCCCTGCAAATTCTACGATTTTGTCATTTTTTAATGCAGAGTAATACTCCATTGTGTATAAATGCCACATTTTTTTTTTATCCATTTGTCTATTGAAGTGCGTCTAGGTTGGTTCCACAGTCTTGCTATTGTGAATTGTGCTGCTATGAACATCGATGTAGCAGTGTCCCTGTAGCATGCTCTTTTTAGGTCTTTAGGGAATAGACCTAGAAGGGGAATAGCTGGGTCAAATGGTGGTTCCATTTCCAGCTTTCCAAGAAATCTCCATACTGCTTTCCAAATTGGCTGCACCAATTTGCAGTCCCACCAGCAATGTACAAGTGTACCCTTTTCCCCACATCCTCGCCAGCACTTGTTGTTGTTTGACTTCATAATGGCTGCCAATCTTACTGGAGTGAGATGGTATCTTAGGGTGGTTTTGATTTGCATTTCTCTGACTGCTAGAGATGGTGAGCATTTTTTCATGTACTTGTTGATTGATTGTATGTCCTCCTCTGAGAAGTGTCTGTTCAGGTCCTTGGCCCATTTGTTGATTGGGTTACTTGTTCTCTTATTGTCTAATTTTTTGAGTTCTTTGTATACTCTGGATATTAGGGCTCTATCTGAAGTGTGAGGAGTAAAGATTTGTTCCCAGGATGTAGGCTCCCTGTTTACCTCTCTTATTGTTTCTTTTGCTGAGAAAAAACTTTTTAGTTTGAGTAAGTCCCATTTGTTGATTCTAGTTATTAACTTTTGTGCTATGGGTGTCCTATTGAGGAATTTGGAGCCCGACCCCACAGTATGTAGATCGTAGCCAACTTTTTCTTCTATCAGACGCCGTGTCTCTGATTTGATATCAAGCTCCTTGATCCATTTTGAATTAACTTTTGTGCATGGCGAGAGAAAGGGATTCAGTTTTATTTTGTTGCATATGGATTTCCAGTTTTCCCAGCACCATTTGTTGAAGATGCTATCCTTCCTCTATTGCATGTTTTTAGCCCCTTTATCAAATATAAGATAGTTGTAGTTTTGTGGATTGGTTTCTGTGTCCTCTATTCTATACCATTGGTCCACCCACCTGTTTTGGTACCAGTACCATGCTGTTTTTGTTACTATTGCTAATTCAGCAAAGTGGCAGGCTATAAAATCAACACGCATAAATCAAAGGCATTCCTGTATATCAGCGACAAATCCTCTGAAATGGAAATGAGGACAACCACTCCATTCACAATATCCTCAAAAAAAAAAAAATACTTGGGAATCAACCTAACAAAAGAGGTGAAAGACTTATACAATGAAAACTACAGAACCCTAAAGAGAGAAATAGAAGAAGATCTTCGAAGATGGAAAAATATACCCTGTTCATGGATAGGCAGAACTAACATCATCAAAATGGCGATATTACCAAAAGTTCTCTATAGGTTTAATGCAATGCCAATCAAAATCCCAATGGCATTTCTTGTAGAAATAGAGAAAGCAATCATGAAATTCATATGGAAAAATAAAAGACCCAGAATAGCAAAAACAATGCTAAGCAGGAAGTGTGAATCAGGCGGTATAGAGATACCAGACTTCAAACTATACTGTTATTTCATTTTAACATGACCACTTTCCTGCGAATGATATAATTCCATTCTTCTTTTTTTTTTCTAATGTAGACACACTCCTTTCCCCCCCCCCCTCACATCACCATACATTTATTTTGTATAACGATGAGGGTCTCTTTCCATCTTCCATGCAATTCCCCTTCTCCCTCCTTCTCTCTCCCACCTCTATTCCCTATTTACTGGTAATCTTCTTCTCATGCTCTTCCTCCCTATCCCATTTTGAGTCACCCCCATTATATCAGAAAAGACATTTAGCATTTGTTTTTTTAGGGACTGGCTAACTTCACTTAGCGTAATCTGCTCTAATGCCATCCATTTCTCTGCAAATGCCATGATCTTTTTATTTTTTAGTGCTGAGTAATATTCCATTGTGTATAAATGCCACATTTCTTTTATCCACTCATTTATTGAAGGGCATCTAAGTTGGTTCCACAGTCTAGCTATGTGAATTGTGCTGCTATAAACATTGATGTGGCTGTGTCCCTGTAGTATGCTCTTTTCAGGTCTTTTGGGTATAGTCCTAGAAGGGGAATAGCTGGGTCAAATGGTGGTTCCATTCCCAGCTTTCCAAGGAATCTCCATACTGCTTTCCAAATTGGCTGCACCAATTTGCAGTCTCACCAGCAATGTATGAATGTACTTTTTTCCCTGCATCCTCACCAGCACTTGTTGTTGTTGTTTGATTTGTAATGGCTGCCATTCTTACTGGAGTGAGATAGTATCTTAGAGTAGTTTTGATTTGCATGTCTCTGATTGCTAGAGATGGTGAGCATTTTTCATGTATTTGTTGATTGATTGTATGTCCTCCTCTGAGAAGTGTCTGTTCAGGTCCTTGGCCCATTTGTTGATTAGGTTATTTATGGTTTTTTTTTTGTTGTTTAACTTTTTGTGTTCTTTGTATACTCTGGATATTAGGGCTCTATCTGATTGTGACGGGTAAAAATTTGTTCCCAGGATATAGGCTCCCTATTTACCTCACATATTATTTCTCTTGTTGAGACAAAACTTTTTAGTTTGAATTTATCACATTTGTTGATTTTTGGTTTTAACAATTGTGCAATAGGTGTCTTATTAAGGAGTTTGGGGCCTGACCCCACATGACAGAGATTAGGGCCAACTTTTTCTTCTAGAAAAAGAGATACAGAGTCTCTGGTTTAACTCCTAGCTCCTTGATCCATTTTGAGTTAACTTTGGTGCATGGTGAGAGAAAGGGATTCAGTTTTATTTTGTTGCATATGGATTTCCAGTTCTCCCAGAACCATTTGTTGAAGATGCTATACTTTCTCCATTGTATGCTTTTAGCACCTTTGTCTAATGTAAGATAGTTGTAATTTTGTGGATTGGTCTCTGTGTCCTTTGTTCTGTACCATTGGTCTACCAGCCTGTTTTGGTGCCAGTACCATGCATGCTGTTTTTCTTACTATTGCTCTGTATTATAGTTTACAGTCTGGTATCTATCGCTATAACCCCTGTTTCAGTCTTCCTGCTTAGAATTGCTTTAGCTATTCTGGGTCTCTTATTTTTCCAGATGAATTTCATGATTGCTTTTTGTATTTCTGCAAGGAATATGGTTGGGATTTTGATCAGAATTGCATTGAATCTGTAAAGTGCCTTGGTAATATGGTCATTTTAATAATATTAATTCTGCCTGTCCATAAGCAAGGTATATCTTTCCATCCTCTAAGGTCTTCTTCTATTTCTCTCTTTAGGGTTCTGTAGTTTTCATTGTATAGATCTTTCACCTCTTTTGTTAGGTTGTTTCCCAAATATTTAATTTATTTTTTGAGGATATTTTGAATGGGGTGGTTGTCCACATTTCCATATCAGAGTATTTGTCACTGATATACAGGAATGCCTTTGATTTATGGGTGTCGATTTTATATCCTGACACTTTGCTGAAATTGTTTACTAGTTCTAGAAGTTTCTTGGTAGAACCTTTTGGGTCTGCTAGGTATAAGATTATATCATCAGCAACTAGTGCTAATTTAAGTTCTTATTTTTCCTATATTTATGTCTTTAATTTCTTTCATCTGTCTAATTGCTCTGGCTAGTGTTTCAAGAACTGTGTTGAATAAACGTAGTGAGAGAGGGCATCCCTGTCTTGTTCCAGATTTTAGAGGGAATGCCTTCATTTTTTCTCCATTCAGAATGATGCTAGCCTGAGGCTTAGCATAGATAACTTTTACAATGTTGAGGTAAGTTCCTGTTATCCCTAGTTTTTCTAGTGTTTTGAACATAAAGGGATGCTGTATTTTTTTGAATGTTTTTTTTTTCCCGTGTCTATCAAGATGATCATATGGTTCTTATCTTTAAGTCTATTTATCTCAAAGCCCAAGTAAAAGAAGAGAAAATCAACAACAAATGCAGTAGAAGGCAAGAAATATTTAAAACCAGAGCTGAATTCAATAAAATCAAAATAAAAGAAACAGCTGAAAAAATTTACAAAACTAAAAGTTGGTTCTTTGAAAAAATAAATAAGATCTACAGATCCTTAGCCATGCTAGCAAAGAGAAGAAGACAGAGAACTTAAATTACTAGCATACAGGTTGAAAAAGGCAATATCACAACAGACACTACAGAAATAGAGAAAATAATTTGAAATTATTTTGAAACCTTATACTCCAATAAAATAGAAGATAGTGAAGGCATCGATAAATTTCTTAAGTCATATGATCTGCCCAGATTGAGTCAGGAGGATATACACAACTTAAACAGACCAATATCAAGTGAGGAAATAGAAGAAGCCATCAAAAGATTATCAACCAAGAAAAGCCCAGTACCAGATGGATACACATCAGAGTTTTTCAAAACCTTTAAAGAGGAACTAATACCAATACTCTTCAAGCTATTTCAGGAAATAGAAAAAGAGGGAGTACTTCCAAATTCATTCTATGAGGCCAACATCACCCTAGTTCCAAAACCAGACAAAGACACTTCAAAGAAAGAAAACTACAGACCAATATCTCTAATGAATAAGATGCAAAAATCCTCATTAAAATTCTGGCAAACCAGATACAAAAACATATCAAAAAGATCATGCATCATGATCAAGTAGGATTCATTCCCGGGATGCAAGACTGGTTCAATATATGGATATCAATAAATGTGATTCCATTCTTCTTTAGGGCTGAATAATATTTCATTATGTATACATACCACAACTTCTTTTATAACAATCCCTACAATGCACACTTGATTCATATATTTTAAGAACTAAAACGGTAGGAATTTATTTCAAGCTTTGGAAATAGTCAAATAAGTCATCTTCTGATTGCCTTTTGAATTTTTTGTTATGAATAACAAATGTTTTGTTATGAATAACAAATATTCTATTTTATACTTTCAATTTAATTTTTAGGCTACTGCACTAAAATTATTAACTCATAAAAGAATAATGATACACTTTCTTTATCAATTTATTAACTGGACCAGTTAGAATCTGCCAGGCAGTCTTTCAATCACTGAGGTTACAAATTTTTGAGGAAAGATAGTCCTATTAGTCCTATGAAATTTAGCTTCTGCATTATTATTTTTTTAATGACATTTGTCACATTTAATCATTTTTCCATGGTATGGCCCTCATTTACTTATTTTTTTCTTAGCTTTATTTAAATGACAAAGACTGCTTAGTGTGTATGTTTAGGATATGGTGTGCTGAAAATTCAGTTGCTTAGAGAAAATATATATGTAAGTTTTAAAATTCTTAAGCAATATTTTGTTAAAATCATGCACTACCTTGTAAAGACCTTACTGCCATTGTCAGAAAATGAATCGAGTAGGAAAAATGATTCCATCAGTCAATGGCAAGAGATCCTATCTCACATGGTTATATGACATAAATGAGGTAGAATGTTCTTTAAAAGAGAAAAATATTCTTTAAAATATGTTTATGCCAATCATAATAGTATAACATTTATTGAAATAGTGATTGGGACTAGCTACTTTAGATGATTATTTTAAATAAATAACAGTTTTGAAAGCTGTGGTTGAAGAAATTGAGAGGTCATTGTGATATATAACTTCTACCTCTGGTTTATACTTAAGTAAAGTAAAAGTCAGGTACCTTTGAACAAAATCTCACCTAACTTCATCAAAAAGCTGTTAAACATAACCCTGTTAGCCAATGTCTGCTCTATTCTTTTTTTATTCACCAGTCAAAAGTCAGAGGTTAATAAATTTTGCTTCCAAAAACAGTGGTGTTACAGCATCTTATTCGTACTGGAGCACTCACCAATAAGCAAATGTAGAAGCAACAGTTTTCATAGCCGTGTTCAACCCTTACTATTCTTAAAGCTATACTGGAGGAAACAGGCACTCCTGCATGTCTATTTTGCCCAACTTCACTAGTTAACATCAATATGTAGGCGATGAGGTGGCATGAGTTAATTCATTTACATCCAATGTACTAAACCTATTTAATTTCTAGATAAATGTAAAGGTATCTTAATAAATATACAAAAGTTCATGTTGTTGTTCTCAGAGAGTTATCCCTGAGGCTTAGGTGACATCATTGTGAACTGCAGGTTACATCCGTTGGTGGTGGAGACTGAAATAATTTTTTTTTCTCCTTGTAAGGTCATTCTGTAATATTATACTTGGATATCTTAAGTCTAGCCTAGCATTAAATCAAACATCCACAAAGAGAATTGAATCAAAACACATCATAGTACAGATCACAACAGAATAAAAAGTAAATGTTAGATAAATAAATATTCATGATCTAGATTTGTCTTACCATGTTTTATAAGTGTACCAATATTATAAACATTAACTGAAATATATGCTACAGTACACTGAAGTTTACATGTTAATTAACTAATTTACTCCTAAAGGACTGCTTTAGTTGCAACTACTATTAATTTAGTCCAGTTGGAAGTTAATTATTTTCACTTATATCAAGACCCTAAAAATTACATTTTAAGTAACATAAGGAAAGATAAAAGTAGGTATTTTTAAGGAATAACAGTTGCACAAATCTATTGATCTATGCCATAAATTTCTTTAGATCTATTGTAAAATTTTGAAAAAAATATGAGTATGCATGATAGAAATATAAACTTAATGTAAGTAAGAATACATGGTTTATCAAAATGCAGTAGTTCAAAAAAAAAAAAAAAAAGAAAAAAATCCCTCTTAAATAAAGGGTTTTTTTAATACAGAAAATAATATATTGTGTTTTTTATTTAAATTAAATATGCATTACATAGAATTACATTTAACTAAAATGAAGGCAACCAAAGTGTTATTTATAGTATTATTAACAATATGTGATAAATGACACTGAAAGAAAATATGACAATATTGTTTAAATACTTTATGTTATTATTAAGAAAATTTATATTTCCTAAAGTTAATTTTTGTACTGGTACTGCAATAGAACAAAAGCAAAACAGGCTTTGAATACAAAATTATTCCATATTTGGCATAAGTTCCATCCTTCTGAAAAAAAATTCTTAGAATTCTTACAAAAGCCTAGAATTATGAGAAATCTTCTGAGTTGTATATTACATGGAGGAACATGGGCTGCTCAAGACTTTAGTTAGATTTTCATAAATATCTCCCTTAATACCTGTCTTAAGTATTGTGGAAATAGTCTCAAATTATTTATTAAGTTAAAAAAAATCTAGTAAACTTTAGAAACATATATACTATATAATGACAATTTTATTTTAAAGAATAAAGAGATGATTAAAATAAGCAAATATTACTATGACTCTATCTTGTTCAAAAGAAATAATTATTATAAGTATTTTTAATTTAAAATAACAAAGCATTCCTGGAAGAGATATTGATAAATCTAAGCATCAAACTATGAATCCGTTTAGGCATGGTTACTGCTAGTTTATTTTGATTTTAGATTCATGAATGATTATATTTAAAGAAAGAAAGACAGCTTTTCTTTTTTCTGTACTCTGTGATTTTTTTTTTTTTTTTTTTTTTTTTTTTTGGTGCTAGGTATTGAACCCGCAGTGCTTTACCACTGAGCTACATTCCCAGGCTTTTTTATTTTTATTTTTTTTTATTTTCAGACAAGATCTCTCTAAGTTTCTGAAGCCGATCTCAACTTCATGATCCTCCTTTCTGCCTCACTCTCCTGAATCTCTGGGCTTGCATTCATGCAGGTGTACCACCATGCCTGCCCAGAGACAGCTTTTCCTACACAAATTTGTTTCTATAGTTGTATACACTTACAGCAAAATATGTGGAGGTATATTTATCAAATACTAATAGTCTCAAAATTTGGGAAGTTAGAATGATGAGATTAAATATCATCATGCAGTTATTCACTTCCATCTTATCCACTCATTCGGACTTATCAATTTCTGTCTTATAAAAATGGCAGATTACATTCAGCAATGTTTTAGTGAATACTCATCTTGCAGCTAAATATAGTTTTCTTTTAAAAAAGAGTGTGGCATTTATGCTGTCCTTTTAGTTTGATGTGTGCTACAGGACAGCATTTGAGGACTCATATTGTGACTTGGATCTTGGTATAATGAAGAAATGATGATAATTGTCACACTCCCACAGTGCTCTTGCATGCCAGGCACTGTTCCAAGAACACACCTGTGTGTTGCATGTTCATGGATTTAATCCCCATACCTCTCAGTGATGAAGGCTCAGTTACAATGATGTGGGACACAGAAGAAAAGAGTCCCAGGGGGGCAAAGCACATTCTCTAGATTCAGAGAACTAAAAGAGGTACAGCCAGGCTCTGATCCCAGAAATGGTTAAGAATCTGTTGTCTTTGTTGTTGTCCACTAAAAGTGCAACAGCAACCTGGGTGCTGCCTTAGAAAGACATCAGAAAGGGCACTTATTAATCTCTAAGGACAGCACCAACAGGATGGTTCATGAAGGTACTTTATCATGTAGAAAAATAATCACTATGAGAAAATTTTTCTATCTTTCTAACTTAAAATCTAAAAGAAAGAGCATTGATTAGCTTTTAGATTTAACCAATGAATCTTTCCTTAACTTGTGAACATGTGTCAAAAGAGGAAGTAAATGTTAGAATTGCTCCTGTGTTTTCCTAGACAATTTTGATACAAAAAGAAATATATTACACATTTACACATCCAAAATCCCTTAAATACATTGAAGTGAGGACAAAAAATTTAGAATTTTTAAATTTTTAAAATTGCTTCAGACTAGAAATAGCAGCTAGGTGAGTAAATTTTGTAGAAGATAAAGCATGGCTGATAAACTGAATTTATTGTTGTTGCCTAGTTTGTTGGCACATGCCAGTAACCCCAGTGACATGGGAGGCTGAGGGCAAGAAGATTACAAGTTTCAGGCCAACCTCGGCCACTTAGTTAGATCCTCAGCAACTTAGCAACTTCGCAAGAACCTGTCTCAAAATTTAAAAATATAACAATTACTGCAGATGTAGCTTAGTGGTATAAGTACCCCTGTGTTCAATATCCAGTAACTAAAATAATAATGAAAATGAAATGATATTGTTGTTAATTATTATTTATTAAAAAGTCATTCTAGGGCTGAGGTTGTAGCTCAGTGGTAGAGCGCTTGCCTAGCATCTGGGAGGCACTGGTTTCAATTCTCAGAACCACTTACAAATAAAATAAATATAATGAAAATCCACAAACTACTAAAATAAAATTTTAAAGTTATTATAAATGCACATTTGTGTAGTATAATCCACCTATGTGGCCCAATGTTTCTCAATAGATCTAAAAGAATTGCATTTTTGATAAAATTATTTCTGACCATCCAACATTTAACCTATTCATCAACAATTGTTAGAAGTGTTATTTTAAAAGTAATTTTTAAAATTTTAACTTTGCATAATTAAATCAACTTATGAATTTCATTATCAATACTTATGAAACATTCATACAATTATTTTAGAAAGAAACACCATCCTCAGCATCACGCTAATAAAATAAAAACAAGTCAATGTATTTTTCATTTTTTATAGTGTTTTGTTTCTTTTGCAAATGATTTCACTACTTTTTTGTAAACTTTGCATGTTGGGAACTAGCATGAATATTGAGAAATTTCAAGTAGATTTCCACTGAATGCACATTAAGTCTCTGCATCTCTACTTACTTACTAATATAATGTATATTTATAGCAATCCCAAATAATCAAAATTCTAATGTGATTCAAAGGAGAAAAAAAAATCTTGATTGAGTCACAGTGGGCATTGAAAAACATCACATTTTGGTAGTGAGTAATCAACCTCAGAAATTTCAATCAGTAGCTCAGTGTCCTAATTAACAAAAGTCACTTTGGCCATTGTTTTCATGTAAACCAAGATGTCCTTCAAATAATTAAATTGCAGTGGTTAACTCTGAGTGCATGGGAATATGCTGAGGCCACACACTAAACAAGATACTGAATTACTCTCAGCAAGACCTAGTTACTCTACCTCCTAAACTTGTTTAATATAAATAAACCGCCTGCTTTCTCCCTGTATGTCCTATCTCTAGCTGGGTCCAAGTGAACCCTGAACAGGTGTTGCTGCCTCCTAGTTTGTCATCATGGACAGGATCATTACTGACCATTACCATTTCTCTCAGGCTCTAGCACACAGATACATGCTCTGGAAATACTTGCAATGAATTAAAAGTATGTTCTAAGAATGAGCAGGATTTTGGGGGGAGCTGTATTTTTTATGTTATATCATGATTTATTTTATTTTATATGAATAATGAATATCTAGAACAATAGATTTACTACTAAACCATGCCTTTGATGTGCTATTTTGAAGTAACCTCTACTTGCTGACAATTAAAACTTTGTCTAGAGTCTTAGAAACCACACTGCACATAAGATGGCAGTGACAAATAATCCCAGGACTCTATAAATAGAAAAATACCATAGTTGAAACTTTGCTATTTGATTTGGAATATAACATAAAAGCCTGACAACATTTTTTTTTCCATTTTCATATACAAATTATAGAGCAAAAGATGAACTGACTTTATCAAGAAAAATTGGCAAATACAATTGCTAGTCACTGCTATTTTTCTTGATTCTTATTTCATGCTCTTAATTGGGGGTTTTCTTTTTGGAAGCTAAGTACTTGCTGCTTTGTGGAAAGACTGGTGTGTCAGCAAAGCCAATTTTAATTATCATGATTAAGAAATGTAATCTTTTTCTTAAAATTGGTATGGTTTTATCTCTGTGTTTACAGATAAAATTTACTTGACTGGGATTTTTTTTTAGTTATATATTCCATTGTTCAACAGTTACTTCTAGGTGACACAGCATGTAAGTGACAATATTAATTCTTTTTTTCATGAGATAGCATGCATACAGTGACCTTCCCATATCCAATTCAACTCTGATCCTCAGTTTCTACAGAAATTAAGTATAAATGAAGACACTAAATGTGCTGACTTACTGAATTGAGCTGCCAGGAGAACTAATTGAAATAATTCCTATGAATCCAGCTTGGAAAAATTTGAAAATCTCTACAAATATAAGTTGTAATAGAGTTACTTAAAATGTGTTAAATAATATGTTTACATTATATTTTATATTTGTGTTACTAGTTTTGGCTTACATTCTTTCTTTTTAAAGAGAGAGAGAGAGAGAGACAGAGAGAATTTTTTTTTAATATTTATTTTTTAGTTATCGGTGGACACAACATCTTTGTTTGTATGTGGTGCTGAGGATCCAACTCGGGCCACATGCATGCCAGGCGAGCGCGCTGCCGCTTGAGCCACATCCCCAGCCCTTGGCTTACATTCTTTACTGGAACTTATTTTCTCCTATAACAATTTTGTATGTTTTGGTCCTTGTGATAAATATTTCCCCAAAGACTTGAAGTATAGACTCCCAGTTCAATTATGGAACCCAGCTTGTTCCTCTATGTGAATCCATAACCCTGTATTTAATACTGTGCTAATCAAGGTGGCAGTATCTCTTTTCAATACCTTGCATATTACCACAAAAGTGACAGTGTGTGGTCCTTGCTTCATCAGTGATATGATGATATTCTCTTTCTTTGTGAAATTTATGAAAATTTTTATCAGTTTATTAAGAAAATATCAATATGCTGTTTAAATTTTGATTTTTACATATGTTTTTCCTACTAATTTGAGATTGAATTTTTAAAACAGCTTCTTTATTCATTAAAATAAAAGCTACCTAGATAATTTAAAAGTTTTTGAGGTATGTAATTTCTCTTATTCCATGGGCTTTTTAAATTTTAAAAACAAAGACCATGAAAATACTGTAAGGAATTTGATTATCTAATTTAAAAATAAGTTTCTGATAATTTATTTAAATGTTACATAATATACTAAATAATTTGCATAGTAATTTATACACTTATAATTTTATGACATAAAAAATCTTGGAATGGACCCACCATCCTACTCAACTATCCCGCTCCTCCATTTATACCCAAAGGACTTAAAATCAGCATACTTCAGTGACACAACCACATCAATGTTTATAGCAGCTCAATTCACAATAGCTAAACTATGGAACCAATTGAGATGCCCTTTAGCGGATGAACAGAAAAAGAAACTGTGGCATATATACACAGTGCAATATTATTCAGCCTTAAAGAAGAATGAAATTATGTCATTTGTAGGTAAATGGATTGAACTGAAGAATATCATACTAAGTGAAGTAAGCCAAACCTAAAAAATCAAAAGTCAAATGTTTTCTCTGACAAGTGGATTCTGATCAATAGGGAAGTAGGGAAGAATGAAGAAACTTTGGTTTGGCAGAGGGGAGTAAGGGGAGGGGAGGGAGTGTGAGATTGAGAAGGATGGTGGAATGAGATGAAAATTATTACCGTATATGCATTTATGATTATATAACTGGTGTGCCTCTGTACCATGTACAGCCAGAGGAATGAGAAGCTGTGTTACATTGTGTACAATGTGTCAAAATGCATTCTACTGTCATGTATAACTAATTAGAGCAAATTAAACAAAAATAAGTGCAAATAAGGAAATGCAGTGAAGATGTAGACGAAATAATATTGACTGTTGATCACTGTTAAAATTGAATGAAATGAGTATGCAAGTTCATTATTTCATTCCATTTTTAAGTGAACAATTCCATTAAAAACATTTTTAAAAATAAGAATATTTAACTTTAACGATGCTTATAAGAAATTGATTAAACTATTTTCTTGAGGCTGAAAAGAGGATGTTAATATAATAAAATCACTACTCATAATAAATATATATATTTGGCAAAATATATTTAAATAGATACAAGGATCACTAGAGGCAATTTTAAAATGGAAATATTTTTACTGATTATACTTTCAAGGCAAATTCTTGCACTTTTATAAAATATGCAAAAGTATGATAATTACTTCTTGGAAACCAATATTGCAAGTAAAAAACAGAAAATGTATCAAAATGTACATCAACAGAGAGTAAGTCTGGGAAGGCCAAATTACAGTATAGATTACAATGTTGTTTGTTCAAAGTGAGTATAAATTTCTCTGTTCACCTGGAATCAGGAAAAGATTTTAGAAAATTTAGAGTCTCAGAATTTTGCTTTCTGGATTCTAACAAAGAGATTCAAAAAAGGACTACAGAAATTGATCCTTTTCTCTCTCCACATTTCATTCAGATGCAGTGTCATTTGACAACTACTCCAGATACCTGAGAAAATGTTAAACTTTAGAATAGTTTAATTTTCTTAATAAAATATTATTAGATGTAACATCCAATCCATTTTCTTTTTAACTTTGTACCAATGTGAGGTGGGTCAAACCCCCCAAAAATCCATCCAAAAAGCTAAGGTCACTTTAAGAAACTCTTTTTATGGTGTTAGGGGAAAAACTCTCTCTCTATGAAATAGGAGAAAAATTCCTCTATAAAATGTAAATTTAATCTAGAGATATGATTTTTGTTTTGCATTGAACAATATGACCAGTGACCAAATTTGATAATTTTACACTTTATTTAAAACAAACAGTAATAAATAGTAAGCAGAGTTATGTCAAGTACATGGGAGAAGGTAGGCAATATTGGGGGTGCTCAGCAAAAGTTTTTTATTTTATTTTATTTTTCTAACTAGGTCCAGAAAATATGACAATATTAAGAACAAAATATGAAAAATTCTGTTACACTCTGATCCTCCCAAAATAAATTTCATATTTTAACAATAAGTTAAATCAATACTGGCAATTAGAAACATAAACAATATGTATTCCTAGTTGTACAGTTTATATTGAGAAGCTTTCCTGGTCACATTGATAAATAAAAATAATGTTGAAGGTTTTAAAAATCCTTATGTGAAAAAGAAGCAATGTAATATATAATCAAATATCTCAATTAAAACTGTGCTTCCAGCACTTCTGAATTCTTTCTATATTTATTTGAATTTCTGCTGCATGTACCTTTATGGTGTATTTTTGAGGCACCATTAAAAAAGAGTAACTACAAAAAAAAAGAAAAAAGAAAATTGTACCATCACATTTGTGGATTCTGTAACTGCATCCATGTGGCATATAACACATTAGAAAGATACTTATCTGCAGCCTTTATTGTAAGACTCAGGTAATCACTAATAACCATCACTTAAGTGTAGTTTTCAATGCATTAATACTACCTACTTACTAGAATCTCAACTAATTATGAATTCAGAGTCACAGTGTACTGTAGTACAGCTACTCAAGCCATTAGATGATTTCAATTAAAGGAATGTCTTCCAGTGATTAAGGGCTCATTAATTTTTAACCCAACTATAAATTAAACAAAGGTTAATCATTAGTGCTGAATATTCTTATATTTCACCATTATTTAGGTCTCTCTATATATGCTATATGGTTTGTTCTCAAGGAAATAAGAAATGAAATACAGATATTAGGCATTGTTTGGCCATATTTTTTTTTCCTATTTTATGCTCTTTCTGCTTCTACGTTTGCTTCAAACACAAGGAAACAAACCACAAGTTTATTTCTAGGCTACACTGTGACTCTAACAGAAAAATAGTCCTGTCCTTTGCTGAGAATTAGGGTTAGGGTTAGGTTGGTCTCAGTACTTTGTATGAGATAAAGGTCTCCATCCAACACATACTTTCAAAGTGGACTCTCAGTTAAGTTCTTGCTTCTATTCCCTTGCAGGGTGGGTGTAGGGGTGTCATCAAATAAAATAAGCTAAAGCAGAAAATCTGGCATATCTTTAAAACCATGCTTTTTATCTTTGAAGGATGTTGCTTAGTCTGGTCATGTTCAACATAGTTCCGAGTATTTCCAGTAAAAAGTCTCTGAAGAATCTATGGAAAATTGCAAAGACACAGAAGTAAATAGCAAGAACAAAAGTATGTTGGTTTTGTGTACTATTAATGTGATAAAGATATAAAAATATGCCTAGTAATAATCAATACAACTTCAGAATAATGGTAAACTTTAGGAAGAAGACCAGGAGCATGGTGGACAAAATAGAAGGTAGATTGCTTTATCTATAATATTTCTTTTTCCAAAAGCAAAGCCTAAAGGACATCTGAAAACCATTAGTAGTTATACTTTCTAAGCAGTGATATTGGTCTTTATATTATGTTTGTAACTTTTTATGTTTGCAATATTTTTCTATTTAAAAAGTAAAAGAAATATAATAAAGACTACAAAATATTTTGCATACATATTATGAAAGATGTAAGAGCTTTGGAGAAATTTCTACTTGATGATCAAGTTGTTGATTATCAAATTATCATTCAAATCAGCAAATTTTTGATAGAGCACATCATTAGGGCAATTAAAATATCCAGCCACAAATGAATTATTTTTGTCATTCTAAAAACTCATTAGAAATAGTAGCTTATTGATTTGATTGATAGTTTGGTTCTAAACATGATAATGAGGAAATAAACCAAATTCACTAAAATAATTTCATCATCCTGATTAACTTGGTCTCAAAATGTCATCCAGATATTCATTTATACTTCAAATTCTCCAGATCTCTTATCATTATATCTGACTTATGAGCCTAGGAATATGGAATGAAAAAGAGTTTCACTTCATGTTCCAGTCATACTACTGATCAATAATTTTATTTTTTTTTCTGATGCACAGAGTTATATAAAATAATCAGTTTGATATTGTCATTCAAAAACAATAATTGAAAAGCGTGATCTTCATTATCCAAAATGTCAAGTTTTGTTCATCCTCAGGATGTTTGTATATGTTGTGCTTTCTCTTTGGTATGCTATTTCTATGACTTTTCAAATAGGTATCTAATTCTTATACCTGGGGTTTATGTGTCACTTCCTCAGAAAGATATCTTGCTCAATCTGTGCAAAAATCTTTTCTTTTTTTTTTCCAGTTACTCACTTTAATCTGTGGTCCTGTTTCATTATTCTGTGTTTGTTTCCTGAAATTGTATGTATATTTATATTTTGTTTGTCAACACTTTTATTCCACTCATTAGTAAATAAAATCAGTTGGAGAAGAAAATTTATTTTTCTCTCTTAATGTTCTTTAGTGTCTAATCTATGCATGACTTGTAACAGATATTTAAATGTCAACATTGATTCTAAGCAAACAACTGTTTTTAGAAAAGAAGACCATAGCCTAAATAAAAGAAATCTAGAATAATAATCTTGGGGAAAAAATAGATAAAGGGTAGATTATGTTTCTTGACTTGATCAAAATGTTTGGGTAGCCATACCCTTCACCAAGATAACAAATATCAGCCAGAGCAGTTTTTGAGAGGCAACCGAGCACTGGGTATGAGGTTAGAGGCATAAACATATGATTGGTATATCAGGAAAATGTGTGGAAGATTTATAAAGGATATATATTTGTAATTATTGGAAGTCAGTGAAGAGTAGAGATAAAATATCAGAGATTGTCAAGTATATTGACTAGTGCAAGTCATGTCAGTAATGAGGTCATTCAAAATGAGGAGTAAGAAGAAAGTTGGTCAGGAACAGGGCTTTGAGGTGCAGAAGAAAAAGAAGTTCAGTAAATTCTGAAACAAAGAGGTAAGAAATAAGGTGACATGCTGATAATCAAAGAAAGAATATTTAAGGATGTGACATCAGTCTGCTTGGAGGAAAAGCAACTTCATTGGCTGCTGGTCTGGAGAATTAGAAGGTCTGTGGTCACCACAAATGGAGATTTAATCTGGGAGCTACATGTAAAAATAAAATAGAAAGCAAGACTGCTGGAGACCTGGGCATATATCTGACAGGGCTCTGTCTCCAACTAATTCTGTGTAAAGAGAGGAAAAAGTGAAGTTTGCACCAAGTTTTGGTTACAGGTAATTGAATCTTTGGTCCTAACAAGAAGTTCAATAAATTTAGAAGGAAGAATAATTTGTGGAGACAAATGTAAATATTAAACAACAAACTGAAAACTGTCTAAATATTATCTCATTATTTATTTTAAAAGACTTTAAAATTTATTATTGTAAAATAGATAGTTCAAGAACATATTATATACATAATATGTAATATATATATAACAATTATGACAGCAGAAATACTGTTGACTTAACTGTTGGTTTAGCAGTTAATAATGATCCCTGATGTAAATACTGATCACCAGCTTATGCAATGACTATTAAATTATGCTTCCTCTCTTTTTTTCTAAAATCTCAGGTGAACAAGTTTAATGGACTTACTCACTGTGATACCTCTAGAGAATAAAGGTGTAATAATTTCTTGAGGCAATGTAAGTACATCCAAAGTGAAATTGAGATTTAAAAAATTGAGATTTGAAATTAAAGTGTAAATCACTCACTTCTTTCATCTGAATATATCAAGCACTGGGGTGTCAGGAAAGAATAATGAGCTATAGACAAATCAGAATTTTCTATTTGAAAAATATCTTCAAACTGTGTATATTATTTTTCTTCTCCACTGCCACTGGAGTAATATCAAAAATCTTGTAGAAACAGTTAAAATTAATTCCTGAGGGCTTTGATATTACATTATTTCTCAGGGTGTTGAAGAGTGCTACGACTCCCTAAAAATTCCCAAGGGAAATATGTTTAAATGACATTAATTCAGCAAAGAATGCCAAAATAAAGCTGATTACTCAGTTATCACCATTTTGATATAAATTTTACCAGTGATTATATCTGTTCCCTACACTCAGTTTTAAATTATCATTCTACTTAGCCATGTTGATACAATTACAATAAACATAAACAGACCTCTCAATACACTTATTTAGAACCCAGAATTCTTTAGTTCTGAAGCAATGGTTACATAATTAAATTACAGTATTACAGTTTTTTTTAATTATTAAAAAATACATGAATTAAAATAAAATAAAAATATTATGCTTTACCAATATTATAATAAATTAGAAATCCAAAAGCTCAATGACTATTAACAAATAGCTCAATGGTTATTCACTGCAAGATAATTAAAAAAAAATGCTGTCATTTTCATGTAATCCCTACCAATAACTTGGAAATGTGTGTTAAAAGTTTATTTTTAAAAAATGCACATATAAGCTGGACATTTATTTGAAGTATTTTTCTCGTCCCAAGAGTCACCTTTTAAAGTACCACATGCTGTCTTTTCAAATACACTTTAAATGTCTCAGGTCTGCATTTCACATTTTCTCAGAATTTAGATATGTTTCTCCCTATTTCCACCTAAAGAGAAGTCATTTTCTGACCTGAATGCCTGCATTTTTGCTGAGAGTTTCCTTATAAAATAAATTGCTGTATTACATATCTGCTTGAGATAGGACTTTGGGGATACAGAAAAAAGATAGACTGAGTCCCAAACTTAGAAGTCCAGAACCCTTGGAATGCAAAGTGAGCATGTGTGAGCAACCCTGCTGTGCCCTTGGCCTCACCCTTGTCCCATGCCTTTCCCTGCAAAACATAGCATAAAGGTAACAGCAAGGACTGGGAATTCTAGTGAGAAACTGTGTCACTAAAAACTGACTCTACCTCTAATCCAGCCCCAAGTAACTGTCTTTCTAAATATGAACACGCCACATCAAGGAGTACTGTCTCTCTGGGGATGGCTCACATTCTAACTTTAATGTGTCTCTACTCTCTACAATAGTCTGTCTCTGACGGGTGCATGATGAAATTCTTCTCTGTCATGACCCCACCTGCCCCAATTGTAGGTCTCTTTCTCCCTCCAGGAACTCCTCTGATAATACCCTTATTAATGCAATTGGCAATTAAAAACAGCAACAACAACAAAACAAAACAAACAAACAACAACAACAAAAAAAAAAAAAAAAAACCCGGAAACCATGATACCTAATTTTGAAAATATAAGGTGAAAATCTTACATATATTTCTAGAATATATAGAAATATTCTTACCTAAACAAGCATAATGTCATATCTTAGAGCTTGGTATGAACTGAAGAAATTATGAAGCAACAGTAAAATCCTCAAGAAAAAAAATGACAATCAATGAAACTAAGACATACTAGTACCAAATCACTTAGAGGGAAAGGAAATACTCTCAGCCACATTAAATGTCTTCTCCATGCATTTCTTTCCCTGTGTTACTTTTGCCCAATTAAAAGAGGATTATTCCACTCTACTGTGTATTTGGGATTAAAGTTGCTTAATATATTCAGTTACAGTGTAGGTGCCATGGGAGGTAGTTGAATAAAGCTTTGAATAGAGTAAAGATTAAACATTGACACATGGAAATATTCTTGGAGATTCTGCTTTGACTGTAGTGACAACTGATCTCAACTTCACAAGAACATAAAGATCTGAGAAACGTCCAGAAAAGCTGAGATAATGGTATACCTTAGACAAGTGATGTGTTAAAGTCAATCAGTCATCTTTAAACAAAAAGAAATCCCCCTTCCCCAAATTCTAACCTGAAAGCAAAATGCATGTGTTTCAGTACTTCACAATGGTTTGGAGAGACCTAATTTTTTTTTTTTTCAATTAAACTGGTAGCAATTCTTTCAGTAAATCGGAAAGTGTCATTAATTAATCAATGATTACTAAAATCTAATTTCATGTAGTATTTTGACTGGAATGCATATTTCTATAAAAATATTGGCAAAGACATTTAACATATTTCATATATCTGGGGATAGTTATGGCTGAAATCACATAAGAGATCATCTAGCTGCTTGTTTTACAGATGATGAATCAGGAAATGATGTTTGTATTTTTGTTAATATGAGAATGACAGAAATAGAATCGTTAGCTCTAGAGCATATTTTTTTTTCCTCAGTGTTTTCTTATTATTGAAGCCATTGAAGAGATGTGTGCCTTAGCAAATTTTGGAACCACTGCTCATAATCTTCAGAATATTTTCAAAAGTTAATAAAAACAGTAAAAGTATCATTCGGACCATGTGTTTTTAGATGGGAGCACATGGAGACCCCAGTGTCAGCAGCTTCGTTTAACTTTGCTGTCGATTTCGACACTATCGAATGCATATCGTTTCTTTTTGATGGATGTGCGTTTTCAGTGCACAATTTCCATGCATCGGTGCTTTGAAATGTCAGTTAAATGTTTCCTTAAATTCTCTCTTCATCAAATTGCACTCACAGTCATCTAAATTTTGAGGGAAATATGTAGGTAAGAGTGACATTTTTAATTTTATAAAATTGTGAAACATAATATAAATCGACAGTATTTATCTGAAAATAACGTTTTCCAGCTCCATCTCCTCTTTTATATTTTCTTCCATTCTATCTTTCTCTCCTCCCATGAAACTCCCTCTCTTTATTTTCATTGCTCCATTCATTTTTTTTCCAAGCAAAAGTGGGTGGGTAGGGATTTAATTATTCACCATACTTGAATATCACAAATGTTTTCAACTGAATTTTTTAAAATATATTTCCCTTTAGTACAATTCAAACCTAATGCAAAGTTTCACTGCATATCAAACCAAAAATTTATTTTGTTGAGTAAAAGAAATTTTCATATTTTAATTCTAGGCTTGTGGTATCTTGTTAGAAATATACTGTACTTATAATATGTCTTGATAAAATATAATACTTAGAAATATTAAAATTAGGAAAGAGAAGCCAGCATATAATACTACGATCTAACTAACTCATATTTGATAGAATAATACAATTATTGTACCCCATGCTATGTTTGGAATGTTTGTAATCTTCAAAACATGCTGGAATTTGATGGCCACTGTGACAGCACAGCTGTGTACCACAAAACAATATTTGGTCAATATCAGACCACATACAGTCTGGTATTCTCATAAGATCATATCACCTGCTGACATACAAGTCTTAAATTTGTTCAGATATACTCTATGTTGTTTGCACAATGACAAAATCCACCTCTGGACAGCTTACTCATAATGTATATCCTCATGGTGCATGACTACAGGTCCTGGAGGCCAGGCTTTCAGAAATGATTGGACCTTAAGTGTCCTGTCCTCGTGAAAGATCCATGGCTTTATAGCAGGAGTGAGCTGAAATTTACATTGTAAATCAAAGATGCTTCATAAATTTGCAATTCAATGTGAATATTCACCTGGTGACTTTTTGAAAAGAAGTCTCAAACTCTGTCTTTAGATTTATAGTCCAATCCTTACTTAGCCAGTTTACCCTATGTTCATTCTTTACTGATTATTTTCAACAAATCACAAAGAGTCTGATTGGAGCCCTCTTTCTCTCTCTTACATTTTCACCCTCTGTCACTGATAACTCACCATGAAGACTTCATCAGATGCCAAAATCTTTGATCTTGCTCTTAGAAAACACCAGAACTCTGAGCTAACAAATTCCTCAATACATTATAAATTATCAAGTCAGTGATCTTCTGTTGTAGCAATATAAAATGCACTGAACACCACGTTACCTATTCTTCAAATAGATAATATTTTTTGTACACACAAGGGTGAGAAAGAGGAAAAATATCTGATGGGCCATAAAGAAAGGGGCAAGTAAAAAGAATGAGAAAAAAGGAAAATGCTGGGAGGAAGAAATGATAGTCTATTTGAATTTGATGATCTCATTACTTTTAAGCATTAATTACCAAAATGTTAATTTTACTGAGTTTCCAGGGATACCTGGGAAATCTGACCAAGATTATTGCAGAGCTATTACCACAAATAAAACCAATTTCCACATCTTAGTCAGGATCTATTTTCTTAAACGACCACAAATGTTGTGCTGAATTCACCTTTCAGAAATAAGAAAGGAGCTGGGGCAGTGGTGCACAACTGTAATTCCCTTGGCTCAAGAGGCTGAGGCAGGAGAATTGCTAGTTCAAACCAGCCTCAGCAAATTAGCAAGGCCGTATGCAACATCTCTCAATAAAATATATAAAAGAGCTGAGGATGTAGTTTAGTGTTAAAGTGCCTCTAGATTCAATCCATGGTGTGTGTGTGTGTGTGTGTGTGTGTGTGTGTGTGAATGATTCTACAAATAACCTTGACTAAAATACAAGAGCCTTTTAGGATTTCAGTGAATTTTATTAAGATATTCCAATTATGATAATTGGCTATAAGTATATCAAGATCTGTTTGGAGTCATGAATACAACATAAGATTAATGGCAATTATTCATGTATACATACTTATGCAGTTGGGGATGCAGATCACTCATTTTAGATTTTTCTGAAATCACAATATCTAAGACCTTGTATACATATGATTATCATACATCTTGACCCTTGCCTTTATTTTTGAGCACTCTTCCTTGATATTTAGTAGCTCAAGATGACACATATATAAAATATAGTTTTTAAGCTTATCATCGACCCACTATTGACGCTTCTTGAAAATAATATCTTGCATATAGATTTGTAAGTAATTGCTGTGAGTTCTATGACAAATAGCTAAATAAAATGTCTAAGTATTACTAAAAATAAGTAAGCCAAATAATGAAGTAGCATTCCAAACTAGCAGATTGAAAGTGACACATATGTTTTTAAAATAGACCTTAAATTACAGAAGAGACTTGCAGAATTTAAGTATAATAAATATGAATAATTTTTCATTTCTCCTGGATAACATAGGATCATTACATTTTTGCTGTCAAAATTAGGTAGAAATATGAGTGACCCCTATAATCTGAATAGACAATATAAATTATCAAATGAAAATGCTTAAATACTATTAATATAATATTTTATACATCCATTAGGTTATTCATTTTTTTAATATTTTGTGTTTCATTTCTATAGTAAAAAACTCTGAAGACTACAATAACTTGAACATTCATATGGTAGACTCATATTTTCTACATAAATGAGTATCTTAGGAAAAAATAATTATTTATTAATTACTTTTGGAAAAAGGATAATAAAAATATTTCTGAGCATAATTGTTTTTATTATTACTGAAGCTATACTATACTTTGATTTTCACTAACATGAGAAGACTGTGAACCTGGGCAGACTCATTTTATCTGATATAGGAAATTGGATGGTGGAAACTTAGTTGAAGAAAATGATTTATGATAGTCTGCAAAGAGTGCATAATCACTAATTTTTCCCATCTCTAGGTTTGTATTTATCATGACTAATGATGTTGTGTTCAAGGTAAGGAGGCTCAGATATGACAAGCTTCCCATTAACTTTTTAGATCCTGGGACTTCCTTGGGTAGAAATGTTATTAAATCCTGAAGAACACTATAACGTAAAAAATGTGGTCATATGATCTAAGTATTTTAGATCAACAAAATGAAATTAAAAGTAAAAAAAAAGTGTTAGAATTCAGTTTTCAATCTTTAACTTTTCACATGAGAAGAAGGCTAGATGATTTGTTCAAGATATATGACCGTCAAAATAGAATGCTGCCCTATTTCTGTACATAAGCTCTGTGATCTTTCTAGTGCAGTATATCTCTGTGTTGATGATAAAATTGATTGAGATCACAATGGAAGAAATTTACTTTTAGTTTTATATTTCACATTTAATTTTTGACTTTATGGCACTAGTAGATACAAATAATAGTATAATACAAAAAAATCTAGAAACTTACTTATTTTACTCCCTGTATTCTATGTAAAACATAAAAAGTAATTCTTATCAAAGCAGAAAACATGGATATAACTCATGATTTTGTCACATATATGGGCAAAATATGTAGTATGTTACATATTTTTATTAATATGTCATTACAGACATAGCATTTTGAAATATATATTTTTATTATTAACTCATATCATATAGACATAGTATTATATAAAATATGCATTTGAACTTATATATTGGACTTGTTCAATGGTTCCCTTTTGTAGTGACTATTATTTCAATTTTGTCAGACTTTCCAGAAAATGGACCTTGGTTTTATTGAGATTTGATTTTAAAAAAATTAAATGTAACATATTATTTGATTTTATACATCTGTTTCTGTTCAACAATTGAAATGACAATAAAATATATAAACAATATAAATGCAAAGGCCATAATAAAATAACAAGTTTGTTTTTCTCTGATTGTTTCATTTTAAAGAAAATACATTATTAGATATTAAAATACATTAATATTTTAAATAGATTTCAAAAGAAATAAATAAGACCAGGTTGTAAAACAAGAACAATAATCACTAAATAAAAATTCATATGTGTGATTTTAGCTTTCCTCTACTACATGCATAAGTATTTTATCTCCCAATATGATTTTAAAGATCTTTCAAGTTTATATTTCTGTTTTATATTTACTTTCTGAATGAGGTACACATTTCAAGAGAATATTTTAAAATATTTCATATAAAAATGGTTAAATTATTAAGACTTTCTCCTTGCTTTGGATATAAATTTTTAATGGATACAATTTCATAAACAATGGATTATAGAAAACAGTATATATGGATTAACAGTTTTCCAACATAATTCCACTAATGAATAAAAATTGAATCATGAATCTTCTAAAAGCTATTGGCTGTGCATACCCAATAGTGCCATATACATCAAATTTCAATTGGTTTGAACTGTACTAGGTCTTTACTAGAAATAATTATTGAACTTTGTTCCTGTGCTCTTTACACTGAGGCTGACATTAATTCTCCCTTGCCATCCCTACGCCAATACAATTATGTTAGAAGACTTTATAAAGGAGATGAAATAGGAATCTGCTATGTTTCTGGCTGCATCCTTTAACAAAGGAATATATAAATTTAGACTTCAAAATGCATTTATGATAGAGAAATAGAAGTCGGCTTTAGAAAGCAGTTCTTGACTTTAAGCTTTGTGTTATACTTATATAAACCTTGGCATATTGTACTTGTCAGGAAAACTTCATAACCCAACAGTAACCTTTTGCTGTCCTTTATGTAATGTTGTCCAGACAAATTGTCATGCTGTTCAGCTGAACAAGATTGATGACACAGCAAACTGCCAATGCAGAGCTGAGGAGAATATACCCCTTCAATGAACTTCAGGGCACTCCAAATCACTTCCCCGTGCTGGGATGGCAGTAGTCCCTCAAGGATTTTGATTTACAGGCTGTGAAATGCCAAAAACACAACCCCAAACATGAAAGAGAACATCATTTTAAAAAAATGGAGCAATAAACCTATTCTTCCCAATATAGTTCATGAGGCTATTTGTTGGGTGGAAAAAAAAAAAGAGTTGTTTTTTAAAAATTCAGAAGAAAAATTAGGAACATGTCAGCCTTTTTTGAAGAACAAAAAGGAAAGTTATGTTTACAAAAGCTCTAGTTAAATGGAAGTGTGCTATGAATTCTTAGATTTGTTTTGAGAAAATTACATTAGTCACTGAAGTGATTGTTACTCTTAGTTATATTTTAAATAAACCAACTATACATATTTGGTCATACAAAATAAAACAAAAACCTCTACTATGTTGCTCTTTCTTATAATAGTATAATTTCAGTTGTATGTATGTTTAGTTTTTAAATGGACTGTCAACTTCTTAATGGTCAAAAATAGTATACTCATTAAAGTTTTATTCCCTGTCATTAAAAATTTTTCCATGGATGGGGGAAATACAGTATATTTTTATATGATTGCAGTTTGATAATAGGGGCACCAATGTGAATCTTGTCCTTCTTTGTGTTTTGTTAAATGTTCAAAGGACTGTCAAAAGTTCACAATTATTTTCTACTTCTTAATCAGTTCTGCTTTCTTCCTCTTAAGCAATGTGGGGGACTAGGTGATGAAGGAAGAAAATCAACAGAACAAGAAGATTGATCTGTGTTTCTAAAATACAGTTGTGTAATAATGCTGTCTACTATGCAGTCAAGATATTGTCATGTGAAGAACTTATCATGTGAAAAAATGTCAGTTGGAGAAAATAAAGCAATGGATTACAAATGTTTTCTCTGAACTTTTTTGAAATGTTCTTATCCAGGGGAGAGTTTAAGTGTACTGTCTAAATGGGGACTCCTACAAGGAGTTACCAAAAGACAGGATTTCTTAAATAATACATTGATTTTCCACAGCTCAGGAGACTGATAAATTCAAAATCCAGCAGATCCGCACCTGCTTGGGGCACATTTACCTATTTGCAGACACCATATTTTCCTTGAATCCTCACAGTTTGAGGAAGTAGCTAGTAGAGTTCTTGGGTGTCTCTCCATGAAGGGGCTAATCTCTACAGAAGGGCTCAATCCTGGGACCTTATTACCTATAAGACCTCACTTCCAGATACTGTCACATTGGGCATCTGGGTGACATTGTTGAATTTTGAGGGAAGGGAACATTCTGTCCATATCAAGTATATACATATATACTGTTAAACAATCATGCACAACCTTCAACTGTCCCCTAGTTCCAGCCATTATTCTTTCTTTTTATAGTCAATAACTACTATTTGACATTTAGGCAACTTATCATGTTTTCATTAGTATGTTGAAATTCCTTAAAGCAGCAAAGTTGAAAGTATATTTAAAATCTTTTTTTTATGGAGTTATCAAAGTAACTTGTGATTAACTGTGAAGTTATATAATTTGGTAATACTATGCAGAATATCATTAAGATATTCATTAGGAAAAGAACACTGACATAGCCCTCAAGATTATACGAATACAGTCAACTGGGTTTCATGGCTGGACTACCAATGTATATTCTGTAAGATGGGATTGCTCAAAGATGGCAAGAATGCATTGAACTACTCTAATCTCATATAGTTCTGTAAAATACTAATTAAAATATTTGAAAGTAATAAAGAGTAAATTTTCTAAAAATGATCACATTTTTGACTCAAATAATCAATATATCAGATTCTTTGGAACTACAAAAAAATCCTATTATTGAATATTTTATATTAAGAAAATTAATAGAATAAAGAAGAGGAGAAGAAAATGTGGGGGAGATAAGTGAGAAATTAAAAGAATAAAGAAAAAAATACTGTTTCTGTTTGAATGTTATGTAGAAACAATACAAGTTATAATTACTAATCAAAGCTGTAAAATCTTTCCTGCACCAACTCAGGTAAATCTATCTTCCCTTCCCCTTTGCTAGGACTCAACAATATTCATCACATCTAATATGGTATCTATTGTACTGTTTGAATTATTTTGTATATTTTATTTCTTCATTCCAAAAAAATGAATTTCTTCGGAGAATTTCTTATTTGATTATTAGTAATAACAATGGTACATTCACCAAATTTGTTAGTCAGTAAATATTTACTCATTAAGTGATTAAACAATTGAGAGAATAGAGAAATATTTTTTCTCAACATTGAGTGAATTATATATCCAGTTTTCAGCACTGATTAATAATTTGTATCTTAACCAATGATTCATACTTTATCTGAAACAATATTATTTGAAGCAGATATTAAAATATATCTTTCAGGCAATGCTACAAGTATATCATTTAATTTTAAGATGAGAAGCACAGGCAGAAAATTCTAACAACCATATTTTCCTAATATTATGGTTAGTTGTATATATCTCACTATCCATATTTGCAAGTTTCATAAGCCCATTCTATGAAATAATGTACTATGAGACCAACTATTCAGTTCTTCATTGTTTGATATGAATATGCTTTCTCTTCTCATGAGCTGAATTTTGGTTGGTCCTCAAGTAAGACATTAAAATCTAACTCCCAGTACCTCAGAACATGATCTCATTCAGAAATAAGATTACTGAGTGTGGCTGGGGATTTGGGGGAAAGGACAGATTTGCTAAGAGGGAAAATAATAACAGAAGAAAAGGTGAATTAGGATATAAGACCTTCTTAAAACATGAACACCTTAAAATGAAGAACAGACTCTTCTAACTGTATAATGATGACTTTCACTAAATTTCAGAGTCCTAAACAGAATCATGATAAGGAAAGAATGTAAGTATATAATCTGCGTGCACCTAGCATTTGGAAAAGTAATAGGTATCACAAATATATTGTTCTAATAACACTTGGGCAAGAAAATAATCACAAATAAAAGGAGCAAAAGACTTGCACATAGCAACTTGGAGATGAAAAGAAAATCACAATTGAGGAAATATTAAATAAATATCATCATTATGAATCCCACTCCTAGAAACATACAGTGTCATGAAGTCTTACACTGTGGTATCAATGTAAGATATTGTAAATATTGGATATTTTACAAACACCATTTCATATAAACTTAAAATGTTTATTTCACATATATGCATATTTTAGTTGTCATTTGATATCCTAATATCCATTTGGAAAACTGACCAAGATATGGGTCTTGTGGATATAATGGTATTCTCTTCTTTTTCAATAACTGTCCCACATATGGACAATAACCCCCAAGGGTAGTTTTATTGGAGTTTCCTTGGAAAAATGCATTATTATTCTTAGGGAAAGCCTACAGAATTCTAAGCTATTTCTTTCAGAGTGGACAGAACTAGGGAAACATTTGGTCCTGGAGGTTTCTGGCAGGCACCTTCTGTCCACGAGGGAAGCCAGACTGTGTGGACATGGTCAGCATATGGAAGAACATGCAGAGAGGACAATAGAAAGGAACAGAGCCAGAATGTAGATTGACTCTGGCCCTAGGTCTGCAGTTTCCCTGTACTCTCTCTTTTGTGAGCTAATCACACATTTTATTGTTAAAATCTTTTTTGTCAATTTGATATTCTAAATTTTGAAGACATGCTAACAAATAGAATTATTTCAGCTATATATATATGAACAGGAAAATTCAAATGGTGAGTTAAATTTTCCATGATCAAAATTACTGTAGTTGGTTTATTTTATCTATCCCAGTCTTCCATGACTCACTAAATTCCCTTGTTAAAATATCTGAAAGGAATTTTGAATTAAAAACTGGAAAATTGTTGAATAATTGTGAGTCAGGTCTTCTCTTGCCTTTTAGATCTTCTTGACCAAACCTGACTTACAATTGCTATTTCTTGTAAGACAAGAAAGACTACTATATATGTCTGAAGAGAGTACAAAGAGATTTTGTTAAAAAAAAAGTAGTTATTGACCTAGTATAGATTTTTTTAGATCATAAGATTGGCACCCATTATTTAATGAAGGATATTATTAAGTAAATTATTGATTATATCAGGTAAAACCAATCCCAAAGTAGTTATTTTTTTAAAAATATTTCTTTGTGCTACTGAATACAATCTGGTACCTTGGCAAAAAAGAAAATTTGAATTGTCTTTGCAGGCTTTCTTGACTTTTTTACCTTTTTTAAAAACCATATTTATATCAAGAAGTAATATGGCAAATGCTTTAGTCTAATTGTGCTAAGAAAGCTTGGAAAATTATCTCACATATTTTCGACCCAATTTGGTTCATATGCAAATAGTTAAAATACATCTATTTAAATATTTCCTGCAATGTTTTGGAAGATCAACAAATGATATGCCCAGAAAATTAGCAACTTAGTTTGTGACAGTTGCATTTTGATTAAGATTCAATACGTTATGCTAACATTTGGAATGTGTGCTATTTACGCAGGAAAAAAAAATGTTAAAAATGCAAACGCTAGTGTTTCTCGTTTCAATCTGGTTCCTATTTTTAAAGTTTTAGAGAACTTGGCAAAAGCATTATGAAGATGCACCACTTCATCTGGTATTATATCAGTTTATGACCACATTATCATTATAAAACTTGCCTAGAGCAGAGTAGTGGCCAAATGTTCTTAGTTTGAATCTATGTACATAGGATAATAAAATTTTGCTCTTTGTGAAATACTTTATTTTCTTTTTAACATAGTTTAGTTTTGTCACAATACTTGTTACTATTTTGTCATGATAATGGAGAAGCTTCTGCACAATTGTTAGTAGATAACATTTTTTTATTATTTATGATAATTTTTCCTATAAATTGAAATTAGTAATGGTAAATCTTCTACACCTGATGATTAATAACATTCTGTAACACAATATTCACTTTCAATTTAAAGACCTTCACTTGTTAATAAATTAATTATAATCTGTGGGTAGTTTAAAGAAGGTGACAATGTGAAAACTATAAGGTAAAGCAAGAAAAAATTAAACATCATTTTAAAAAAGTGTCTATAACAGAAATCTATAAGAAAGACTTCCTTTGGAATTGGCAAAAACTATTTGTATTTTTAAATGACATTTCATAGGAGAGTATATGCAAAAAAATCTTGGTGAACTATAGAATATAATAAAAATCCTACACTATAAAACAATCAGTAGAAATAAATGCATAATTAAAGCTGTTTAGGTGAAGTGAATTAAAAAACATATATGTGGAACAAAAGTTGATGAGCTTCCTTTCCAAACTCTTAAGTTTGTGCATTGAAACCAATTCTAAAAACCAAAAGAACAGAAAGCTATGCATAACATCTAACAATTCAAAAATCATAATGTCAGTGGAATAAAAACTAAATTTTGCAGGGCTGGGGTTGTGGCTCAGAGTTAAGAGTGCTCACCTAGCACATGTGAGGCACTGGGTTCTATCCTCAGCACCACATAAAAATAAATAAATAAAATAAAATAAAGGTATTGTATCCAACTACAAGTAAAAAGACACTAAAATTTTATGTAAAAATGTATTTAAATATTTAAATGTTATTTGAATTTTTCAAAATCATTATAGCTTAGCTAATAATAGTTTATTTGAGTCTCCCTCCATCCTTATTTCTAGTTCCTCTTGTTTATAGTTCTTACTGATGTGAAGTAACAGTTGCACAGATTTTTAATCCCTTTATTATAATCAATGGGTCTTCCTCATTTTGAGATTAATCTTACCATAAAAAAATCTTATAAATCAATACTGATCAGTATTTTTGGAAGACTTGCATATTTTATTTGCCTAAAATAGAAAAGGTGATGCCTAAAATATAATAAATAAGCAATTTTCAATAGAAATAATAATTCAGCTATCAGGATATTTCAGTACCTTTTTGAATTAAGCGAAGATCTACTGGTTTAGGCTAAGATAGAAAAGAAATTAGTATGCTTTGGGAAACACACAGTCAAGTCAGAGGGTTATTTTTGTTTTGTCTGTTGCTGGCTCACATGTACTTTTGGAACCACAGGGAAAGGAGGATATGGACTCCTGCCACTCTGCTTCACTGAAATACTGTGGAGGGATTTTATTGAGGTGACAGCATTTTTCTTATACTCAAAGCTGCCGCATCGGTGTGAAATACTATGGATGATTTCCACAGTGGGCTTTAAAATGTGTCTGTAATGTTCAGGTAAGGGAAAATCACACTGCCCACCTGCCCTTCAATTGTAGGTTGTGACTACATGATTCCAGTTGATTCAAAATAAGCTTTCTACTGTAGTGGAAAAGATCATTCTCCCCTTGGGACTGACACAAAATTCTACTTCCCCTATTGTTTTACACACTTTGGAATTTGTATCTTTTTCATCTAGGGAAAGAGAATAAATGGCATCATCCTTGAAGAATAAATGGAGAATAGAATCTTCCAACATTTTATTGAAATTGCGAAATGACAACAATATCCTAAAGAGAAAATGCTTTAAATTCAGAAACAGACTGCTATTAATAAATTTCTAAATATACATTTTAAGTGTTTGAGCACATAATAAAATGACTCATATATTTTAACACCATTATTGAGAGAGCAACTTGTTCCTTCTGATGGTAGATATAAAAAACATGAATTATCACAATCTTCTCCATTTCATTCCCAGGGTAGATTATGTGACATGTGAATATGTCAGAATGAACTCCACTATTATGAATAATTTCAATGCACTAATAAAACATAATGAAATGTGAATTATCATAGAAATATTTCTATATATCCTTCAAGTCCCATCTCATCTATTATGTTCTCCTTGAACACTTCCTGCTAATCATTTGTAACTTGTATAAATAAATATAATTTGATTTTATGGATATCCCCAATGTACAGTATTGCACTGCTTATACATTAGAACTCAAGTGTTTGAAGAAAGCAAGTGAATATTTATGCCATTGAAATTGGAAGAATGACTAGAGTAATATTCAAAGATATTAAATTATTAAATAAATCCAATTGAGATGACTTCCATCATTGCAGAAAACTTAAATAAAATTCACTACTTATTATATAGAATTATGGTATATATCTCTCCAATTACTCATTAAATTTTTGCATACTTATTTACTAAAAGTTTAAATGTCCATGGACAACTATATGTTTAGAATGTGTGATGTGATGATTTGATATAGTGCACAGTGTTAAGGATTATCAGAATAGAATGAACAAATAAATCACTATGTGTGATGTATGTTAGTGTCCTAGAAATTACTTATCTTAAACTGGATGCTTTTACCCATTGTACAATATCTTCCCTTTTCCCCACCCCAAGTCGCTGGCAATCATTTAACATTAGTTTTCTGAGTTCATCTTTATAAAATTTCACATCTTAGGTCCTACAAAATATTTTTTATTGAGTATGAAATGATAAATCATACCCTAAGTAAAATCATTAATTTGATTTTCAAATTTTATCTTATGTACTTTATTTTCCCAACCATTCGAATTTAAATGGATATGCCACACTGTAATGAGACTAAGAGGGCATCCCCTGTCTAGTTTCTCACTTCAATTTTTTGTTTGTTTGTTTATTTTCCTTAACTCTGCCACATCTTTGTAAATAGTCCCTTTAATAAATTATTTTTAGTAAACTACTATTTTTAAAATTATTTTTATTTATTTTGTTTATTTAGTTTGTTTGTTTGTTTTACTTTTCCTGTAGTGCTGGGATCAAACCCAGGGCCCCACGTGTGCTAGGCAAGTACTTTATCACTAAGCCACAACCCCAGTCCAGTAAACTACTATTTTGCATGGAAAGCTATTTCTTGCTTGGAATCCTGCCTGATATATTTCCTCTGTAGTGGTCTTTCAAATTCCTTAAACGCAGGGGTATGGGCACAAACTTCCTAATATGTACAAGATCAAACAAGCATCAGGTAGATTGTCACACAAATGGGATTATAAGGTTTAATTACTTTGTTTCTAAGGTGGTTAAGGAGAGCAGGACTGTATCCCATCTTCCCTGCCTCTTCCACATGCCTAGTATACTTTTTGGCTTGAACTCTGTGTTAAAATAAAGATTTCTGTTACCCAGATCTTTAAATCTATATGCAGTCTCGAGTACTCCATCACACACTCTTCCCCTTCCTATTTTAATAGGAGAATCACTTTTCATGTCAAAGACCTTCTCCTATCTTGGTGGTCTTGGGCCCATCTCTCTGGTTTTCAGAAGGGCTTCCCTTTTTCTTAATTAACTCCTCTCTCCCATGACAATTCTTTCCTCACTGTGGGGACATTCCCATTACCATACAAGCATGCTCTAGCATCTCCTATTTTAGTAAGAATTCTCCTTGACCCTGTACCCCAGCCCCCACCATAACTTCATTTCTCTGATCCTCTGAACTGCAAAAACTTTTTTCAAATTTGTTTTTATTGGTCTTCACCACTTTCTTACCTTCCACTGACTCCATTCTAGCTTCTGTCCAAGAAGCGAACACTCCACTGAAACAGTTCCAGGCAAGGTCATCAGTAACATCCATGTCAATGAATTCTATTGCTATTTTTCATCTTTCACACCTTCTCCTCTATTCAACTCTAGATGTTAGCTAATTCTAGACTCACACCATCCACATTTATATTGACCCTTGAAATGCAGCCAACATGAAATAAGATATGCTATAAATATAAAATATGCCCTGGAATTCAAATGATTAGTATGAAGAAATACTATTGAATATCTCAATAATTTGTATGAGTACATTTTTAGATAATAATACTTTAGATGTATTGGGTTATTAAAATTAATTATAACTGTTTTTATTTTTTAATTTTAATGTGGCTACTAGAAAATTTAAAATTACATATGTAGTTCACATGTCTGTCTTGAACACATTTTTGCTGTTCCAGATGGTAATGTCTATCAACCTTCTTTTTTCATCATCATATCTAGTTCCATAGCTTTAAATACCAGGTGTGTTGACCCGAAATTTAAATGTCTCACTCTGACCTTTCATTTGAAGTTCAAACTTCAAAACCCAACTGGAACCTGCCATTTGCATGTCTAACAGGTATCTTACTATTAGTATGTTGTAAATAGAATTTTCAATTTTCTTCAGCCATATTATATTACTGATGGAGTCTCTTATCTCAATCAATGATGCCACTAGCTGTCCAGTTGCTCACATCCAAACTTAAGTCATCCTTCATTATTCTATTTTCCTTAACCACTTCTAAACATTCAGCAAGTTCTCCTGTTCATTTTACTTTCAATTTGTATCTTGAATTTCACTAATTTTTCTTCATCAGCTTTGCCTCTGCCCAAGTCCAAACCACTGTCTCCTCTCACACTACTATCTTTAGAAGTGGTCCCTTTGATTCCACTCCTGTACCATTATAGTGTCTGCTCCATGTCTCAGAGTGATATCTTTTGAATACGTATCAGATCATGGCATCCCTTTTTTCAAACCCTCCAGTGACTCTATTTTCTTAGAATAAAATCAAAACATACATTGTTTTCAAGTCAGGGCATGAGACTTGATCACTATTTATTTTCTAGTCTCAGCCCATGCCATACTTCCTTCTTGTTGTAGGAATCTAACCTCACTGATCTTCCTCTGTGCTTTGATCCTCTCAGGCTTATTATGGCCTCAGCCCCTTGGTATGGTATTCTTCCCTCTTTCTCAAGTACTCTGCTCCCAGATTTATGTAAGGCTGACTCCTCTTCATTCTTCAGGTTTTAACTCAAACATCATCTCCTTAAACCATCTTTGCAAGTAGCAACCTAGCCTACTCATTTTTCTCACTTTAATTTTTTTAATGATTTTGCTGTTCAGACCTATTTCATTAAGAGGAAAGTAAAGGGCATTCATTGTATAAGATAGAGACACTTGCTTCTCTTGGCTATAAATATTACATGATTTAGAAAAGTGAAGCTTTTTTAATTGTTAAAATTATTAGACACAAGTTCTAAAGTTGCCCAACACTATATTAATCTCTTCTGATTCTAAAATTCAATTACATATTTAATCTTTTTCCAATCCAGGCATTTTCCTCAGTTTGCAATGCTTCAGTAAGAAATAATTTTGAAATAATAGCAATGGGACATATATTTTGCAGATAAAACTAAATTTCATCAAATATTTAGAGTGAAACATAAATGCAATCAACATTTAGATACATAAAAAAGATGTTGATATTTTGCTAAAATTTTCAGTCTTTATCCAGATGTCTGGCAGCACATAAGGAAAACAAAACACTTTGTGAATAAACATAAGCTCAATTACACCAAAATGCCATTTTCCTCTGATTCCAGTTTTCTTCCTAAGAGAGGCCATAATCATGGGTTGGGAAATTGTAGAGATTAACAATCAAGGCTTCTAAGAACAGGGTAGCACTACAGTGTAACACAGCACATTCATTAGTCATCTGGATGCCTATGGCACTTCAGAGGTCTGGGTTAGTTGATCATGAAAGTATTTTTTTGTTTCCTTATTAGTACAGTCATTTTGACATGACTCAAAATATATTTAATGATGAGTTTTTCTGAGGTGTTTAAGTCAGAACAAAAGTTTATTAGATCCAAAATTTGGCCCAGTTGCATGTTTTTTTTTTTTTTACATATATTCAGTCTCCCACTTTGTGATCCTCTCTTCTTTGAGTCTATGCACTCTCCATCTTCCAAAGTACTCAATACTCTAAGTATAGTGCTTCCTGACTGCCACCCCATATTAACATCAATATTTCACTCGGACAAAGAATGTATGTTGGTATCTACCATTTACTTGATAGTATGGATTTTACTTTATGCTTTATTATTTTTATAAATAATGATTTTTAAAATTATATCTCTCATTAGGGGATAAATGTATATTTTAATCATGATAGACATGGTCATTCAAAAATACTTACAGTAAATGATTTTGTGTAATGTGAAAGATACTTTTTTTTTTAGTAAAAATTATTGTAGTTTATGTACCTTCCACTGGGACACAGATTGAAATTTTAGAAAGGAATAAATACACCACTATATTCAGGAAGATTTGAAGATTCATAAGAGACTCTACTAATTTCCACCATTTCCATGATTAAAAAAGCATCCAACTAAAAACAGTACACAAGCATGGAGTTTTATTCATGGAAAACATGATTGGGAAATCCCCCCAGTTTGTATGCATGTGCCCAAACTCAATCTCAACTGGAGAGCTAGGTTCAGCTTTAATTACAAATAAGGATCAATGATATACAATCTGATAACTAAAGAGCTAGATTCTAAACAAAACTATTGTATCTTCTGTTATTTTTAGCACTATATTGTGCATCAGTTTCTTAAATGGAATGGAAGTAATATGGCAACTGTGCTGAGGTTATTTTCAGGTGTTATGTGCAGTTTGTGTGTATGTGTGTACAGGACAAAGTTTCAGCTACTTATGAAGAATGTACTGTAGGAATAACTTAAGACAGTGATGTATGTGTTCTGTTTGGCTTTAATCCCTGAAAGGCTGTGATTCCCATAGACTTGTCTTTTCCCCCAATTCTAAGAGGACTCCCAACATTCCATTGGATGGCTCAGTAGATATTATGGGCTCATTATCTGCTGGACTTGACCAAGAGTTAATGTAGTGTCTATCATATGTGGGGTGAATAGGTGCTCCTCTGAGGACCTGGAGACCAGAGAGTCCATAGATTAGAACCTATGTCAAAATGACACAAAAAGAGAATAGTAGACATTTGTGTCATGGCAATTGGACAGCATGAGGATCTGATTGACGCTGAGAATGTCTCCATTTCCTCCTCATTAATCACTTACTTGAATTCACCTTTGACTCTGCAAACACCAATTTGTGCATGCAGATGGTAGCCCGTATGGGGAGCCCCGGGACACTCCGGGGTAAGTGACGAAAAAAAAGCTGCCTGTCCATAGATAGGACGGGAGCAAATCTGCTCGTCCCTAGGCAGATAGGGCGAGAGGAAAAATGGCCATTTTGAGAAAATGGAGAAGATTGATACAGTATGTTTGTGTCTTGTTTTGTCTCAGTGTATTGTATTGTCTTTATGATGAAAATATGGAAGGGGTGAGAAGTAAATAACTAAGGGAAGAAGGCACCCCAGTGGAAACAAGAATAGGTAGGAAATGTGTTGATGGAAGCCCAGGAACTCTAGTAAGAAAGAAAAAGAAAGTTCAGAAGAAAAAGGATTATCAGGAAAAAAGTTGCAGCAAAAGGCTATTACTGAATACTTTTCGTTACCGGAGGGTGCGTAAAGCGGAGAGGCGGCTGCCAAGTGTGCAAGCCAGTCACAGCGCAGCAAGGATTTTACAAGAGGCGGCAGTGACTGGCCCTTCCCCGCCTCCTGGCCGGGGAGCTGGCTCTTCCACTGCCGCAAGCCCAAATCTAGACCTGCACAGTCTTGCAGGCTCTTGCTCCCTGTGCCCAGTAGCAGTTTGAGTCCGGGACACTCCCCAGGGCCATGTGGGGCTGCCCAGGCACTACAGCCAGCAGAAGACACTACTGGTGTCCCTGATGTTTGGTCATTTTCAATGCCAGTAACTAAGCTACAATGGTTCTCCCATACCTGGAAGCTAATGAGTAATGAGCACTATATTAAGGCTTATTTCAAATGTAAAAAACCTTGAGATAATGTACTAAATTGTTCAGAAGGTTGTTTTCTTAGTGCCTGCTGGAATACTACAGGATTTTCTTTAGCCATCTGGAGTTCCTGCCTTCTTCCCAATGCCGGTGAGGACGAGGATGGAAGAATTTCCAGTGTTGCTGAAAACCGGACAAAACTTCGGCTGAGAAACGGACGAGACTTCAGATCAAGCTAGCTGCCTGCAGAACTTACCTGGACTGTGATTTAAGCTAGCTGCATGCAGAACTTACCTGGACTGTGATTTACCTGGACTGTGAGTTAATCTATTGAGACACTGCTTTACCTGGACTGAGACAACAAACGATAATCTACAACAAATTGTAACTCGGTATCTTTGCTAATGGTGTCATTGCTGGTATAATTTTTCCAAGGGCTTCTTGCATGGAGCCATCAATTGGCTTGGTATTGTGACATTTTGTATCCTCCCCTTCTGCTCCTAGCAGATTATTTGTGGTGTTTATGTAAAAACCGCTATGGTTGTTATTTAAATTAAACAAAAGGGGGAATTGTTAGAGTCTGTAAACAAGTCAGGATGGCACCTGGAAAATGTTAGAGTCTGTAAACAAGTCAGGATGGCGCCTCTCAAAATGCCAGAGGGAGTGGTTTGTGAAGTAACGCCAGCGAGCCATTAAGTGTGGAGATTTCTTATTGGTTGACTGATGTATCTAGTTTATGCTAATTAAGATAAGCTGTGGAAAATGTATAAATACCTCTGTTGTCCTACAATAAACTGCTTCCACTCCTGCTGTATCAACGTACACAAGTTATTCGTCACCCCCCGGTTATTTTGCTGCAGCCGGACTGCGGCACATGTTCACAAATTTGTATACCCAAGAGTAAAACAAGGAAGGCTGTAAGTAAGGAGATAAAGCGTGAAAGGATTTGTAAGTAAGCACAAAGATCAAATTTTTTTAGCTGAAAATGGAGATTACAATATAAATCACCTGTGAACATAACAATAATAAATGGGCAGGATTAAATACTTTCCATAGAGATTGGTAGCTCACTGGTTTTTAGTTACTACATTTTCTGGTCTTGTGTGATTCAGGAATAAGACACATTCACAAACAACAACAACAACAACAAATCCTTCATTTATCTAAGAACTATCTCAACCATATTTTTCCAAATTAATAATATCAATGTAAGTTTGAATACCCAGAGTGACCATTCCAATAACTCAATTCCTTGGAATTGTCTTTCCAATAAACATTACACCTGTTTTGCTGTGTCATGTGTCCATCCATTAAGGCCAGAGTTCTTAGCAATATCTATCAGGTTACTGTCTTTTAAGCAATTGCTGAAATATGTCCAACTTTTTGTCCCCTGTTTTTTTTTTTTTTTTTAGAGTCAATTGCAGTTTTCTCAAAGACTGACAATTTGCTTGAAATGCCTTCAAATAGTCTCTTAAAATGTAAATCAGACTCCTATACACCTGGCCAGAGGATTTATAAAACGAATGTCTGTGGTTGCATTTTGAAAGGTGATCACAAAACACTAAATAAGAAATAGATGGATGATAGCATCTTCACCTGAGGTAGTTGTGGAATAATACAAATTTTGTCTACTTTAATTTCAAACTTACAGGAAGTATGCACACAGGAAGCACAAATAAGAAACCCTTGGAAAAGTAAACACTAACATTACTTCACATTTCTTTAGAGACTAAAAACAAAGTTGCACATTTACCTGTTTTTGATTTCCCAAGAGTCAGTCCCAGGACTTGTCTCTTTTGGTTTCTTTCCCAGATGAGTATTTATCAACTCTGGGAGAAAGTTAGAATCATCTGGCTCACTTTAAAGTGAAATTTATACACAGGTTTCATTCTGACACACACACAATTGGTCTCAGATGAGATTTGAGAGGAATGAGTATTTTCAGATATGATTCCTATAGTGCACATGGGTATATCTACAAATATAATAATGTGTGTTTAGTTATTATTACATTTACAGGTATATGGCTAAATTATATGTTTATATGTACCATACAAAATGTAAAATTAGTAGAGTAAAATATATTATATTAAATATATATCCTAACATTTTTCTAAGTAATTTCTTATACTATATGTACAGATATGTACTATATATATATATATATATATATATATATATATATATATACACAAATGTATACATTTGCTACATGTTCATGTACTATTTATGTGTGCCTTATATACAAATGTATGTACATCTATTTGCATATATAGATAAGTTAAACATAGGTGGATAGAATTAGACATGATTATCTGTATGGATAATTATATATATTTACAGATGCACTTAAAATTATGCTTCCAGTAATTTTCACAAGGCAAGTGAAATCATTTCAGCTGCTCAGATAGTGATAACTGCCTTTAAATTACCTCTCCTGAACAACTATTGTTCACAAATTCCTGAGTGTTGAAATAAAAACGAATGGTGATATATGTAGACAAGTGAAATGGAGTCAGAAAACACAAATGTTAATCCTGACCTATTATTAGTTTTGTAGGGACAGTCTTAGAATTTCTGGTAAAAGAAATGAACTTTTTAAAAAAGGTGAACAAAAGCCCATCAGTGTGTTCCTTATTGTGTTCTCTTATATTATAGATCTGCTCAAGACAATAAGTGACTTCTACTCTCAGAGTAAAAGAAAAAATAATAAATAAATAAAATGTAGCAGTTTTCAGACTGTTCAGAAGTCCACACAAGCTCTATGTCTTTGTATCTTTCTAAATTTGTAGCCTGCTGATTTCCTTCCTCCTCACCACCCTGTGTATCTCCTCTTATATCCCAGGACATTCAGAGGCACTACAATGGCTGGAAGAGCTTCTCAGTCTGGAATGGCAAACACCCTCACTTTCTGGAGATCTTTGCTCTAATGCCTCCTTTTCCATTAGCCTGGCTGGGTATTATATTAAAATTTCCTCCCACTTCTGCCCACCCATCTCCACACACTCCCACAGACACCACTCACAGCATTCACTGCTTCATATCATTTCCTCAGGATCAATCTTTAACTTGTGGGTTTGTGGTATGACTTCTTTACTTGGCAAAGTTATTCAATAGCTGCGTGTGTGTGTGTGTGTGTGTGTGTGTATTTTTGTGGTTATATATTCATAACCTAAATATGTTACTGAAGCCATTTCCAGTGTTCACTTCAGTGGGATGAAGAACATCTGTAATTTTGTGCTACCATTCCACCATCCATCTCCAGAACTTTCATCATCCTAAATAGTAATTACAAGTGTTTTCATCATGCCCTGGTCCAACCCTTGGCAATTCTATTCTGTGCTCTGTCTCCATGAATGTGTCTGTTGTAGATTCTAGAATCACACTCTATCCATCGTTTTCTGTCTGGCTCATTTCCCAGAGCAGAAGGTTTTCAGGATTGGTGCATGGTGGTGCATGTATCAGAATTCCATTGCCTTTGTTCAAACTGAATGATAATATGACACATACACACTAAACATTTTGCTTATGGACATTTGGGTTGTTCGTGGATATTTTGCTTGTTGCCGTCTTTTAGCTTTTAGCTTTTATGAATAATGTTGCTATGAGTTTTGCTGGAAAAGTGTCTATTTGAGTCTTGCACAGATTTTCATTTTTTTTCCTGCTGTGTATGTGGGGTTTAAAATAATGTCTAGAATAGTTGTATGTTTATTGTTCCTTTTCTTCCCTTTCTTCTCTGTTTTGTAGCCCAAGTCTGATATCTGTGGATCTCATTGTGTCTTTTGCTTTCACCTGGGCAGGTTGATGGGATGCCTAGAGCAGGAGGAGAGCAGATATGTGAACCGCTCTCAACCCTCCTGCTTTGCTCCTCCACCTTACAGTTCCCCTCATGACCATGCTGCCATGGCTACACTACCTGTAATTCCAGACCATTCTTGATCCCCTGCCCCTTCAGACTGAGGAATCCCAGTTGATGGTCTTGAGTAACTCCAAGGGATCTATTTTCCTGCTTGTTTTCTTAAACATGCAATGACTGCTTAAATAATCACTTAGTTGATCTATTTCTCAGTTAAGTATATTAAAATTTACCATTTGTTTTCTCCTACAAATTTCATAATGTGCAGTTACTGAATACATATTTTTTGAATACATGAGTAAATGGGAGCTTAAAAGTCCTCTCATAAGGTCAAAGGAATACAGACACCTTTTATATCAAATTTCATAGTTTGTTAATCATTTATCATATTAAAAAAGCATAAAATTATACATTCCAAAGATAGTGATGTGGCTGAGATGTAGAACGCCTGCCAAGCATGGGCAAGGGCCTGGGTTAAATCCCCAGCACACATTTTGTGTGTGTGTGTGTGTTCCAAATTAAAGGTATTAGAAATAACTTCCAAAACCTGTTGGTTTTGATGAGCTTGTTATTTATTTGTAGATTTCACCGTAAACTAAACTCGACCATCCTATCTATTTTATTGAAATTTAACTTGAAATTACATGGGAACCATAAAAAGATGGCAGTGATATGCAATGATTTATCTGTGTGTAGTAATATTTTTTTGAGACAGTGTATTAGCCACAATATCCAACAATAAATTAGAAAATGATGCTAGTATAACACTATAAAGTTCATCCATAGGCTAATATATCGCTGCATATATCCCCTATAAACTGTAATTTAAAATTTTTATGCACATTAAATACCTTGTTTCTTGTGTTTATTAAGTTACAAAATGAATTTCTATTACTAAATTGGGTCACATTATATTTTGTATTGTGACCTGGATAAAGTTTTGTTGGAGAAGTCATTTGAATTTATTTTATATTTATAATTTTAATTAGTAGAAGTGAATTTTTTAAACTATCCATCTATCTCTACCTCTGCAATTTTTCCAGGTCAGAATCTAGCAGTTTATGCTTTATCCATGTATATGTATGCCAGAGCTTCCAAAATGAAATACCGAAACATCGAGTACAGGATGATTTGAACAACAGAGTTGTGTCACTTTCTCCTTCTAATGAATGGAAATCTAACCTCCAGGGGTTGGCAGCAATAGTTTCTGCTGAGGCCACTGACCTTGCTTGCCACAGCCACCCTCTTAAAGTGTTCTCATTTGATCTTTCTCCTAGTCTCCCACAATCCCAAGCTCTCTTCCTGTTATCAGGACACCCATCTTGCTGTGATGCACATGGCTGTGAAATATTCTACATGTATATGTCTTTGTTCATAACTCCTCTTTATTTGTGAGCCTTGGTCACACTGGTTTAGGGTACACCCATATAACCTGATTTTACTCTAGTTAGATTTGAAAAGGTCCTATCTTTAACTATTATAGTCATATTCTGAGGTACTGATGGGTAGGGTTTCAATGTATGAATTTGGGATAGACAGTATTTAGTTGATGATTTTAATCAAGTCAAAACAAGCATTGAGTTTTTCCATTTTTTTTCCTAAATGTTTCCATCATATAATTGTCTCTGTCCTCTGCCTCCCAATCCTGGTGACAGTCCTCCTATGACTCCAGTCTCCACCTCCCCTACTATCCATCATCTTGCTTATCTGAACCAGGTCAAACAGCACTTCCCAGAACTTCTTCCCTGGCTGAGGTTACCTTTACTTCTTTCCGTTTTGGGTTCTAACAAGTTTCTGCTCTGATGCTGTTACTACCCTTAGTACCTGTCACAGTTATTTGGATGCTACTGTAGTGATCTTACTGGTGGACTCAGACTGCCTGAGTTCAAAGCCATTAATTAGATATGAATCTGCAGGAACTTATTTAAACTCTGTCTCTGTTTCCTTGTATGTAAATGGAATAATTATTCCTTCACATCTATTAGTTAAATAAAACACTTTAATAGCTTAGAATAGTGTTCTGTTAGTTCTTTGTTTTTGTTTGTTTGTTTTGTTTTTCTGCTTTGTAAGTTGTTTTCATTGCTATGACTCATGTAATAGCTGCTCCCTTCAAGTTCTGCTACTTTCAGGAAGCCAGGAATTTGGTTGGCTGTGCTCATGACAGCATCCCTAATGCCTGTACAGAACTAACATATATGTCCAATATACATTGGTAAAATGTACAATAGACAGACATAGGATAATCTATTTCTTTTGTGTGTACAAGGCGGTTTTGGGGTTTAAACCCAGGGCTGCTCTACCATTGACCCCGCCTTCCCGTTTTTTTTCTGTTAAGACAGGGTCTAACAAATGTGCTGAGTCTGGCCTCAAACTTAAATGTTGCCTCAACCTACAAACTTGCTGGGATAACAGGTGTGCACCACAGGGTCCTGAGGAAAGCTGGTCCTTTCTTATTGGAATAGAAATAGTAATTAAGATTGACCCTAAAAATAACACTTAAGATAGAATTTAAGAATCCACATTAGAAGTAGGCATCTGTTGAACAGAGAGAATTCCTATTGAGAAATTGTCCACAGAGAAAGTCAGTTGCCATGTTCTAAAAACATTTCATTATTTGCAACACGCAGAGGCCAAGACAGAAATCTCAACACCAGCAGGCAAGAACAGCATAGACTTAAATTAAAAAAAAAAAAAGCGGAATTTATATAGACTTCATATTTAAAGTAGAGGACTTCAGTGTCAAAACCATATGCCCCAAAGCAGGAGTAGGGCTAAAAGAAATGTCTCAATGCCAAACTGAGCCAGCAGTCAAAGTACCTGATGGACTTGCAAATATATGTTCCACAAGCAGCTTTCCTGTGAACTTGCTTTGTACTACTTCTGAAGGCTAGAATATATAGCCTTTTCTAGTATCTTTTCTAACTTCTTTGTAGAATAATTTAGAAGGCAGTTAACTTTGGGGTTTTTATAGTGTTTTTTTTTCCCTGTGAAATAATAAACGATTGTTGTTGTTTTTTTTGAAAACTTATTTGCTTTCCTTACTCCCTTCAAGTTCAAACAGGTTTTTGAATAAAAATAAAATTTCTTTAGACTGAAGAAAGATAAAGACTGTCTGGTGAAATGTTTTCTAGGTATTTAGAAACTGAAAATAAAATTATTTGAAACTAGATACCTGTGTTAAAATGTGAAGCAGGATTTGGTTATTTCACTTAAATATTGCTAATAGTGTGTGTTTGGGTTTAGATATGACATTTCCTCCAAAAGCTCATGTGTGAGACTATGCAAGAATGTTCAGAGATTAAATGATCAGATTGTGAGAGGTAAACCTGGAGGATTAATTGGTGGATTAATCCAGTGATATAGATTAACTAAGGAGTAACTGACATTATGTAGGGTGTGATTAGAGGAGATAAGTCACTGGGGGCGTGCCTTTGGGATTTATATTTTGTCCCTGGTGACTGCAGCTCTCTCTACTTCTTGGCTGTCATGTTCTGAGTTGCTTCCTCCACCATGCCCTTCCGCCATGATGTTCTGCTTTACCTCAGGCCTAGAGTTCTGGAGTCAGCTGATAGTGGACTGAACCTCTGAAATGGTATATTTTTCTTGTCAATGATATATTTTTCTTGTCAGGTATTTTGATCACACTGATGAAGGGGCTGAGTAAAACAGTGTGGATCATTAGTTTGGAGTTATCATTAAGAGATAGATGAAGATATAGAGATGAGAAAGCCATTCTAGAAAGAAGCTGGGATTCAACATTCAGGTTTTCTCCATCTGGGGCTATCATCTAAATGCTTTTGAAAAACCAAGAAAATAATGTGGCACGATGTCACATGCCTGTAATCTCAGCGGCTAGGAAGGCTGAGGCAGGAGGATCATTAGTTCAAAGCCAGCCTCAGCAATTTAACGAGGTGCTAAGCGACTCAGCGAGACCCTGTCTCTAATAAAATACAAAATAAGGCTAGGGATGTGGCTCAGTGGTCAAGTGCCCCTGAGTTCAATCCCTGGTACTGCCCTCCCCCTCAAAAAAGAAAAGAATGTGGTTTGCAGGTCTGAAGCTAAGAACAGCCAGTTCCTTTGCTGTATAGATCTTCTATTAGAATATTTATTCACCAAAATATATAATATGCAAAAATTAATGCTTACTTACTTTTTTCCTCATGAACCTTGAATTGCCTGTAGTTGTTAATCATATCTTGCATTTAACAAAATCTAACAAATCATACAAATGTGTGCTTATAACCATTCTGTTTATACTGTAGTCATTTTACCATTTTATTTATACTTTTGAAAATAATAAACATTTTTGTATAGTATACTGCTTTAAGGACCCTTAGAGAGTCAATTTTCAGAATGTGAAATATAAGACCAATTATTTCAGCTAATATTCATATCAACTTCACACCCAAAGTAAGGGAAGAAAAATGAAAAAGAACTGAGAATCTAGGCTATAAAAAATTTGTTTTTACTTTTCACTGATAGACTCTATTTATTCACAGCAAAGCAATGATATATTTTAAGAACATGATCTTTATTTCTTGAATAAGAGCCTAATGTACATGCAGATTTTTTTACAATTTTTTCTAATACTTTTATATCCTATGATTAAGGCTAAATATTACTATTGTTATTAATTAGCAAAATGAACTAAGTCAGTAATTTGTTTAAACCACTTTTTAGTCATTGCTTTAAACTGATCAAATGCTAGGAAAATGGTTAATATTTAAGTAAAATAATTTATGTAACAGTGATATTTTTTTCTTCAATTCCCTATATCCTATGGTATAGAAGGAAAGTAGCAAAATGGAGCTAATATTTTAGCTTGACATGAGACGTCCTTTTCTCCTCCTGTGTGTACTTTCTGTCTGAGTCAAAACTTCAGGGTAGCATGTACCTAATACATAGACATTTTGCATAAAGACAGGTTCAGCTGGGAGACTCCTTCAATACATTTCTATTCTTTTATTTGGGTGGAACTACATACATGTTTATGAGCATAGTTTTCATTCTTCCAGAGAATAGAGTGTACACTAGCAAGTCCCCTTTGAAATTAGGTTGGGGCCTTGTCATTCCTCTGACCAAAGAAATATAGACAGAAATCTCCAGGATATATAAAGAGCTCAAAAACCCTTAACATCAAAACCACAACAAAAACAATCCAATCAAAAAATGGGCTAAGGAGCTGAACAGACACTTCTCAGAAGAAGATATACATTCAGTCAACAAATATATGAAAAAAAATGTTCAACATCTATAGTAATTAGAGAAATGCAAATCAAAACTAATATTTCATCTCACACCAATAAGAATGGCAGTTGTCAAGAATACAGACAATAATAAATGTTAGCAAGGATGTGGGGGGAAAGGTACACTCATACATTGATGATAGGACTCTAAATTGGTGCAACCAATCTGGAAAGCAGTATGGAGATTACTTAGAAAACTTGGAATGGAACCACCATTTGACTCAGTTATCCCTGATCTATACCCTAATGACTTAAAAACAGCATAGTAGAGTAACACAGCCACATCAAAGTTTCACTCAATTCACAATAGCTAAACTGTGGAAGCAACCAAGATGCTCTTCAAAAGAGGAAAGGATAAAGAAACTGTGGTATATATACACAATGGAATATTACTCAGCATTAAAAAGAATAAAATGCTGGAATTTTCAGGTAAATGGATGGAGTTGGAGAATGTCATGATAAACCATGTAAGTAAATCCCCAAAAAACAAAGTCTGAATGTTCTCTCTGATAAGTGGATGCTGATCCATATTGGGGGACAAGGGGAAAATGGAAAAAAGAGAAAGGAAGGGTGGGGATGGGGCATGGGAATAGAAAAGATGGTGGGCATTGAACTCTTCTAACTCCAGTCTTATCTATGGAATCAATCTGCACACTCTATACTTATTTAGATACCAAAGGCAAATAATCCAAGTTGGAGAAACAGACCAATGAAATAAGCCTGGATGCCTGAGTTTCTCTCTGGGAAGAAAGACACCTGGACAGTGAACCGATGTACACCGCCCTTCAAGGTGAACAAGAATGGCAGTTAAAATGGATAAAATCATGGAGGCTTGGGAGTTTATTCTTCAATATCTAGTGAGAATTCCTAGGGCTAATAAAGCACCTTTTCTGTGTGAGCCACTTTTCTAGAGATTTACATTCATACATGGTAAAAATTACTAGATAATTATCAGTCATTTTTAGGTATATAGAAAGATAATTATCAGGTATATAGAAAGAGCAATCTAATATGTATCTCAGATTCTAAAATTACTCAAATTATCAGAAGATCCAAAAGACAGGATTATGTTTCTAACATTAATAGTTACTTCTATTTTACAATGTAAACCATTGCCTGATTATTTCGGTTGGTAAAGGTAGTTATCAAGTAGTACTGAGTTCTTGCTCTGACAAGCAAATATTTGATATTTACAGTAGCAACACAGAAATCAACTCAGTTAAGGGAAAACATTCCTTGAAATGTATACTTGAAATTTTAATACATGTGTGAATCATATTTTTATGTTTGCTACAATTTTGACATAACTGTACTTTTTCTCTTTAGACATGATGCTATTCACTGACATGATAGCATATTTTCAAACAAGGTTATATAATTAGTCAAATGTATAAAGAATAAATACTACCTTACTGACATGTTTAACTATAGGAAATTGGTAAACAATTATTTAAATTATGTGGTTGGGAATATTTTAAGTCATTTTTTCATAATGCAAGTTATTTCTATTTATCTCTCAAATTACACAGACACAGTACATCCCTTGTTGTTTTTAAAATTTTGATTTCAAAATTGTACTTGTGGAAGAATTTCACACTGAATTTTGAAGCAGGGACTGGAGATATTATATTTAGCACAATTTGAAATTGTTCCCCAAGATTGAGGGCTCAGTTAGAATATTTCCTTTGATTTTTAAATTAAAATTCTCATAGAAAGCAGGTTGACTTGGCTTCTTTTAAATAAGACACAATGAAAGCATAGAGATTGTTTCATGCATGTTTTTCAAGAAGCAGTTCTTGAGTTTTGACAATAAGATTGAACACAAATATTTCTAACATGCTAATAATATTGCAACAACTTCTATATTTAATTTAGTAAGTTACAGTGCTTTAAAGGTTTTCTTTAAAAGTTCTTAAAGTGTGTTCTTAAAGTTCTTAAAGAGGATTTCAAGTCCAAAGCCAGCCTCGGAATTTTCAAAATTCTTGCAATGTATATTGTGATAAATCCCTTCATTCTTTCCCCCACTATTCTTACTTAAGATTCACATTATTATTGTCTATTTTTGTGTTTGCTTTTCTTGCAGAATTTTCATTGTTAATTGCTTTGGAGGCATTTGTCCGTTGCATGTCTCTGCATGAAGAGCTCTTAACTCAAGATGATCCAGATATTTTCAAGGTTATCAATTGACTCATAATTTGAATTGAGGAGAATAAAAGTTGCTTAAGACATTTTAGCAACTAATTTGTACCTAAAGACAATCTGGAATGCAAGGCACAGTGATACATGCCTGTAATCTCAGTGGCTTGGGAGGCTGGGGTAGGAGGATTTCAAGTCCAAAGTCAGCCTCAAGAAATTAGGGAGGCCCTAAGCAACTTAGTGAGAGAGTCTGCCTCAAAATAAAAACTAAAAAGGGCTGGGGATGTTACTCAGTAGTTAAGCACCACTGAGTACAATCCCCAGTATCAAAAACAATAATATTAATAATCAGAAAGATACTTTGGAAGAAAAAGAGTATTATCCTGATTTAATAGTCTTGTTGCAAGATAAATCAATCATTTCTATCCCTACTCTCATACGGACCATCATCAAAATATAATTAGAAGAATAAACAGAAATACAGGATCATGCAAATCCTTGTGCAATTAGAGGTTGAGATAAAAGCAAGACAAAAGGAATATTCAACTAATGAAGAAAATATACCCAGGAATCATTATAATTCAATATTAGAATGAAGATATTAGTTGAACATCCACTCCATACCAACCAGGTGCTTGGATGATTCAGAGAGCAAAAGAGACCACATTTAACTGATATTGAGCTTTCCTTGTAGTTGGAAATAAGTGAAAAAAAATCTACCTACATAAATGAATATATTATTAGTTAGATGACATTGTTTGTAAGAAGAAGATAAGGGTAAAAATTAAAAATGACATTGTTGGTGAACTTCAGAGAAATGAAACAGGCAACCATGAAGGAATCTAGAATGATCACTACAAGTAGAAATAATAGCAAGAAGTTTGCATGCTAGGAGAATATATGGGAATACTGGGTAACTGGAGTGAAGAAGGGAAAGGAACATTGAAGTAAGATTACATGTGGGGGAAGCTCATACAGACCAGAGCATGTGTGCCAGCCTCAGTGTATCTCCACTGAGTATTAAAGCAAACATGAAGGAAGCCACTAGCAGGTGCTTGTCTCTGTGCCTGGTGCTCTTACATAAGCAAACCCAAACTAAAATTAGAGATGTTTCATTTAACTGACTTAAAAAAGTACCACAAACAATAAACTTTAAAAAACGCCAACTAGCCAATAGTTATGTAACTGAGGACCATAATAAAAATAAGTCAAATGCTTTTTAGTTGCCAATCAAGTAACTATCTATGTGTTTAGCTTATAAAACCTCACTACTCAAGCTGCTGAAATGGAGCTCTCTGAATTTCTTCTGGTTTTGAAAATTGGCTGATTCATGAATTGTTCTTTGCTTGAATAAACTCTGTTCACTTTTGTCTAAAGTTTTAACTGTAACATGAATGACCTCTGGGGTTTTATACAGAAAAATGGCATGAATTTAGTGAAAAAAAAAGGGTGATTGTTCTGGTTACTTGGTAAGGTGGAAGGAAGGGATGAGTTAGAACAACTGCAAGGTAAAGGTGAGAGGTGGTGGTAGTTTGTACCAACCGATGAGAGGAGTTTGATTTAAGACCCTATAGTGTTTGTTGATGGAGTGGATGGAGGATGGGTAAGAAAAATGACCCAACAATGACCTTTCAGCATGAGTAGTAAGAATGACAATATTGCTGCCTAATAAGAAGGGGACAATGAAGGGAATCAGGTTCTGTGCAGTTGGAGTACAGTGCTTGTGTATGTGTGCAACTGTGCATGCCCTGTGTATGGGTGTGTATGTCTCTGTGTGTGCAAGGGTGGGAGGATCAGTTTATATTTGAGATTCCCAGCAGATGTCTAGTTGAGGCGTAACATAAACTGTTACATAGAAGTTGGGTATTGAGGGTTGAATCTGAAATTTAATGGCATAAAATGTATAAATCTCATTTGTTCCAAGGAGATCACCAGAAAATGAGCATAGCATAGATTAAGAGCAGTCCAGAACCCTAAACCCTGAGACCAAATAATATTTATGCATGAAAAAAAAAGAATTAGCAGGAGTGATTGAGGAGGAATGACTAGCAAAACATGGAGGTCAAGAGCAAGTTGTGTTCTGGAAGCAGAGGGGCAACCCCAAAAAGAAACAAGCAACTAACATATCCAGTATTTTCAACTTAACCACTCAATACCTCAAACAGTTTTAGGATGTACAGTTCACTTTGCATGGGTCCTCTGTTCTCCTCCTACCTTCTCTACAGCACAGATAAATTGCTCATTTTTAAATAAGTTGTGATTATAAAAATTAAAGGATAGGAAAATACATTAAAATGTTCTAATAACTGCAGAATTAACTGTTTACGTTTTTCTTTACTAATACCTCATAAAATCTATGATTGCCTGAAATTTATCAGTAAAAATGTCAAAAAAAGCAAATATACAGTCACCATAACATGACGAATCAAAGAAGAGAAAAAAAAAATGTAGCCAGCATTTAGTGAAGACTGCTACTGGAAGCAGAACTTAGCTAGAGGAAATGATCTGGGCTGCAGATTTTCTTTTTTTATTTATGTTTTTAGTTGTAATTGGACACAATAACTTTATTTTACTTATTTTTATGTGGTGCTGAGGATTGAACCCAGGGCCTTGCATGTGTTAGGTGAGCATTCTACCACTGAGCCACAACCCCAGCCCCTGGATGGGGTTTGAATGACTATGTTTGGGCAGAAATAAGCAAGTTTTATAGAAGGAAAATTATAACTTTCGTTTTGTTAATAAAACTAAGAGAAGAAGTATTTTACCACAATTAAATCACACTTGAAAATAAAATATTTTAAATATACATAAATATTTTACAGATATATTTTCACTTCCATGTTGTATATACACTTATATGTAACATTGCATATGTATATATGTGTTATATAACACACACACACACACACACACACATATATATAGTATATTTACATATGAAAACTGATCTTTTAAATGACTAGATTCTTAGAATGGTAAGAGGAATGCTTGATTACTCTTTAAATCTATCATTTAATAAAATCTGCCTTAAATTTCAATTAGTATTCATAAAGTTAAGGATTTATCCATTCTTTTATTCTTCTAAGTAAGAATGCAAGTTAAAGCACACAAATATGTGTATATGCTATATACAAAAGAATGTATAATAGTCTTTGACCTTACTCTACACAAATTATTTAACATTGACAAACAAGTCACACCAAGAAATATGAAATATTACTAATTCCCCTTCAATTATTTCTGAAAAACAGCTTCATTCTGAAACTCACTGAAGGTTGAAAACATGCTTATGCTTAATGAGATTTTATTAGGATTACTTGTTTGCTTGTGCCAGTCAAACCTGACCTTTATAACACAGTATTTGTTTAGATCTAGTGGAGATAAATTGAGTGCACTGATACTAAATTGAAGATCTATTAAATAATAAGTAGGATGTAGTCTTATAATCACCTTTGGATTATAAACAACATTTACCACAAGATCAAAACATGTTGACTTAGAAGAAGTGAATGCAAATTGAAATGAAAGAAATTTCACAAATGCAGTGATCAGAATTATAATAAGAGATGCTATTAAGGATTTTAAAATATTTCTAATTTATTTTGATTAAATGGTGATTATACTTTGAAATATGTATTCAACAACAATTTTAAGGCATTCATGAAATGCATTGAAGTATTTTTGTTTTAATTATTAACAATATTGAAGGTACAATTATGTCAACTCCTTTAAATAATATTGGAACACTCAAATTTTTCTACTTCTTTTGTATTTTAATTTGCTATTATAAGTGAAGAAAAATAAATACACCTACTCTGATATGTGTAATGTGAGTCTCCAGTAGCACTTTGTATGGGTGTGGAGCATGTGTTAATTACATTGATGCTAATTCTTCTGTAATCCTACTTCATTATCTTATGCAAATAATTCCCATAATGGATCAACTTATTAGGAAGAATTAGAAAAACGAATGTCATTGGTACAGGATACATCAGCAAGTTGAAAAAGCACACTATATTTAAAGTGAAGACATAGAAAACTTCAGCAACTTGATTTTTGAAATTGTAACACTTTTTAAAAAAACTATTAAGAGGCTAAAAATTATGTGCACTGTTCAGTTTTTTGTTTTTTTTGAGATAATTTGGAAAAATAGAAATCAAACTGTTCATATCCAATATACAAAAGTCTTTTTGTATAGCTTTTAGTTTTCAAATAGTTCTACCAGTGTTTTTCAGAAAATATAAAGATAGGTTAATGTAGGGAGCCGGCGACTGCACCCTGAATATGGCGCTGGTTTCCTGCTTCTGCTTTCTTGTCAGTTAGAGTTGTGGAAGTAAACAACTCCTTGTAAGGCTGTAGAGCTGGGCTCTGGCTTGTTTCCGCATTTGTGTATCTATCAGCTTTTTCCATGTGGCACAAGGACATTGGCTGTGCAAGAAATTTTAGCCAGGGCAGACCGGCTGCGCAGGGCTCTTTCTTTGTTCTCTTCTTCTGCTTCTTCTTCGTCTTACTCCAAGGTTCCTGAATAAACTACTGAAAGAAGAATCCTGTGTCGTGTCTTCCTTGCTGGCGAGGGAACGCGACAATTGGTGGCCCGTACGGGGAATTAATATTCCTCGAACCCAGGATTCAGAACTTTCGGCAGCCAGGGTGGTGCACCAGTAAGTTCCCAGGTAAGTGGGAATCCGCAAGTAAGTAACGGGACGCTCCTCTGTAGAAAAAGAGAGAGTGGGGATTTCATAGAACGGGACGCTCCTCCGTAGAAAGGGAGAGAGCGGGGATTTTTGTACTTTCACTTTCATTATATCTTTGGAGACATTATGGGCGCTACCTCTTCAAGCCCAATTTTGTTGGCCCTGGATGGGTTGTTACGTTCAAAAGGACTTAAGGTAAAGCAGAGCACTCTGCAGACGTTTTTAAGAGAGGCTGATACAGCGGCTCCATGGTTTGCCTTTTCAGGGAGTCTTACGATTCCTAGCTGGGACAAATTAGGGAAAGATCTGGATTTCGCTTATGAGCAAGGTACTTTAAAGGGTGGTGTTATACCACTTTGGAAGTTGGTTCGAGGATGCATAACAGACAGTAAATGCCAGGAGGCTGTGGGCGAGGGTCAGACAGTTCTTGAACAATTACATGAGGAAAAATCTGAGGGGTCACATAGCGAAGTGGCTGAGAGCATTAAAAGCAAGAGTAGTGAAAAGGCAGGAGAGCCTGAAAATAAAAATAGGAGAAGGCTCTATCCAGATTTGGCTGAATTAAAAACGCCCGAGAACACAAGCGGCTCAGAAAGCTCCGAGGACCTTGACATATTGTTACAGCAACTGCGCAAAATAAAAGTAAAAATGAGGAAAAAGGAGGCACAAAGCATGAAAACCTATTGTGAGGAGGGGGATAAATCTAATTTTGAAGAGGAGGTTGAGATTTTAGAAAAAGATGCACTGCCTGTTGCATCGCCCCCATATGTGGGGGGTGTCCAAAGCTCCAAGAGAACTTTTCATACACAAGTTTGGAGAACAGTCAGTACAGACATGGGACTAGCGTACCCGGTTTTTCAGGATGCTAATAGGGGAAGATACCATGAGCCTTTGGATTTTAAAATAGTTAAAACCCTGGCAGAATCCGTTCGCACTTATGCCGTAGATGCTGCTTTCACTCTTACTCAGGTAGAGGGGCTTACTAGATTTTGCATGACCCCCTCAGATTGGGCTAGTCCGGTGCGCGCTTGTGTCTCCCCAGGCAAATACTTGGACTGGAGAGCATTTATGCTAGAGGGTGCGGTAGAGCAGGCTGCACAAAATCATGCGGCGGGACGCCCCGCCTGGGATAAAGATATGCTTTTGGGGCAAGGCAGATTTGCCAATCAACAAACGGGATATCCTCCTGAAGTATATGAACAGATTAATAATATTTGTATCCGTGCATGGAAATCACTCCCAAATAGAGGAGAAGTGTCTGGCAATCTGACTAAAATAATACAGGGCCTAACAGAACCTTTCTCAGACTTTGTTGCTAGGATGGTGGATGCTGCGGGGAAAATCTTTGGTGATCCCGATAGAGCTATGCCCTTGATTAAACAACTTGTTTTTGAACAATGTACAAAAGAATGTAAGGCAGCTATCACTCCCTATAAAAATAAAGGTATAGAGGCTTGGATGAAAGTATGTAGAGAGATAGGTGGACCGTTAACTAATGCAGGCCTTGCTGCTGCTGTTCTTCAACTCTCTCGTAAGTCTAACCCTATTGCCGGAAAGTGTTTTAAATGCGGTCAAGAAGGACATTTTAAGCGAGAATGTCCTAATAAAAGGGGAGCATCTAGGATTGAGCCCAATTCTGCTAGCCGTCAGCCTGGCTTGTGCCCTAGATGCAAGAAAGGAAAGCACTGGGCTAATGAATGTAGATCTGTCAAAGACATACATGGTCAGCCCCTACAAGATAGAAACATGTCAAAAAACGGCCGGGGGGGGCCCTCGACCCCAGGGCCCGCAAATATATGGGGCAATGGAGAACGAGTCATGGCCGTCCCTGCGCCATCCCAAAATTCGCGGAGAGCCACTACAGCTGCCGGGATTGGACCTCTGTTCCACCTCCAGACTCGTATTAACACCTAAAATGGGAATTCAACTGGTGGAAACTGACTTTAAAGGACCTTTGCCACCTGGCACTGTGGGTTTGTTGATTGGGCGTGCCTCCTCTGTTCTACAAGGTCTTCACATTTTCCCTGGGATTATTAATCCGGATATGGTGGGAGCAGTAAAGGTTATGGTGGAAGCTCCAAAAGGTATTGTATCCATTTCCCCAGGGGACCGGATTGCTCAATTGTTAGTTTTACCCAGTTTACATACCCATTTTCCTGCAGACTCCTTTTTAAGGACAAGTGATGAGATTGGAGCCACCAGAGGGAATTGTGTTTATTTGTCCTTGGATATGAGTGACCGTCCTATTTTAAAGCTGATTATAGAAGGAAAAGCAATTTTAGGGCTACTAGATACTGGAGCAGATCGTAGTATAATTGCACAAAAGGACTGGTCAAAAGGGTGGCCGGTGCAGCTCTCAGATCAATCCCTAAGAGGTTTAGGATATGCTCAAGCTCCACAAGTCAGTTGTAGGCACTTATCATGGAAGGATTCTGAAGGGCATTCTGGCATTTTTCAACCATATGTGCTTGATCTCCCAATCTCCCTATGGGGCCGTGATCTTATGAAAGACATGGGGTTTCAACTTAGTAATGAATACTCGATAGTTGCCCAGAAGATAATGCAAGACATGGGATATAGGCCAGGTTTAGGATTAGGAAAAAAATTGCAAGGACGTAGACATCCATTAGAACTTCAACAAAATTTTAATAGACATGGGCTAGGTTTTTCTTAGGGGCCGCTGAGGATCAAGTGCCCATTACCTGGAAGTCAGGGGAGCCGGTGTGGGTGCCTCAGTGGCCACTCTCCTCTGAAAAATTGACTGTGGCTCACACTTTAGTACAAGAACAATTAAAGTTAGGACATATAAAACCCTCCACTTCTCAATGGAATACACCCATATTTGTTATTAAGAAAAAATCTGGAAAGTGGCGATTATTACATGATCTATGGGCCATTAATGCTCAAATGCAGCTCATGGGGCCCATTCAGAGAGGTTTGCCTTTACTTTCAACCATTCCCACACATTGGCCAGTGATATGCATAGATATTAAAGATTGTTTCTTCTCCATTCCGTTACATCCTCAGGATTCCGAACGTTTTGCCTTTACTTTGCCTTCGCGCAATCATGAGGAGCCTGATCTGAGGTTTGAATGGGTGGTTTTGCCTCAAGGCATGGCTAATAGTCCTATGATGTGTCAAATGTTTGTGGGAGCGACCATTGCTCCACTCAGACAAAAATATCCATTACTAAAGTGTATACATTATATGGATGACATTTTGCTGGCAGCCAAGACCAAATGTACGTTAGAAGCGGCTTACACTGATTTACTACATTTACTACAATTAAAAGGTTTACTTATTTCACCTGATAAAGTACAGACAGGAAAATCTATTGATTATCTTGGTGCTAGTATCTCTTGTGAAACTATTACACCCCAAAAGGTAACACTTAGGACTGATGATTTACATACTTTAAATGATTTTCAGAAATTATTGGGTGACATAAATTGGATTAGGGGCTACTTGCATATTCCCAATGCTGAGTTAAAACCCTTGTATGATATTCTTAAAGGTGATTCAGATCTTACTTCCCCTCGACATCTTACTGAGGAAGCCAGGTCAGCGTTGCTTAAGGTGGAAGAGGCTATACAACATGCTAGCCTTTGCTGGCTTCAAGAGGATAAGCCCCTTCAATTATGTGTGCTTGCCACTGTACAACAACCTACTGGAGTTTTGTGGCAAGATGGTCCTTTGTTGTGGATACATCCACGTATATCCCCTGGAAAATCCCTTGAGTACTATCCTGATGCAGTTGCTTCTTTAGCTATGTTAGGGATACAACAAAGCATGCAATTTTTTGGTTTTCCCCCAACATCTGTGATTGTTCCTTATACATGTCAACAAATTCAAGTTTTGTGTGCTAACCTGGATAATTGGGCTATATTACGATGTTCTTTTCTAGGAGAGATAGATAATCACTATCCTTCACACCCTCTTATTACATTTGTTAAAGAACATCCTATCATTTTCCCTAAAATCACTTCTTCTACGCCTATCCCAGGAGCGTCTAATATCTTTACAGATGGATCTAAAACTGGTATTGGGGCTTATGTGATAAATGATCAACCTCCTATCCAACATCAGTTTGCTCCTGGCAATCCGCAATGGGTGGAGCTAAGGTCCACAAGGTCAGGGTATTGTAGAGCGCGCTCATAAGACTCTAAAAGAGATGCTAGTAAAACAAAAAGGGGGAATTGGCTTTAGCCACACCCCGAAAGAGCGCCTCTCCTTGGCTTTATTCACTATTAATTTTTTGAATTTGGACATCCAAGGGCGCTCTGCTGCGGCTAGGCACTGTTCACCCTCTGCCCCGAATTTCGGGCACGTTAAGTGGAAAGATGTACTTTCTGGACAATGGTATGGGCCTGATCCCATGCTGGCATGGGCACGAGGTTCTGTTTGTGTTTTTCCACAGGACCGAACGGAACCGTTGTGGGTGCCAGAGCGTCTCGTGCGGAAAGCTCCTCAAGCTTCGTCAGAAAGGAAGAATGAACCTGAACAAGATGAAGTGCCTGATATTTCTCCTGATGATGATGGTCAGACATGAGGTCGTCTGGACTGCAGAACGACTCCTCTGGGCGGTGGTAAAGACGTGGCCATATCCATTGCCCGTTACCTCTCAGGCTGGTGTACTTCCATTTTTCTTCACTACTAATGGTTCTGCTACTATGGATTGGCCGACCTTGCCTATGGATACTGTAGCAGCTGTTGATGACTTCTCTACTGTTTCATTATTTGACACATTGTGTTTCTCTGTACATGTTAATTATTCTGAATCCATACCTTGTATTATGTTAACCAATCAATCTTTGGGGTGGTTTAGTAGTAATGGTTCCCGGGGCTCAAATGGTAATGCTACTGTAATTAATGGTGTATTTCCTGCTAAAGTATTGAAAGCTAATATTTCTATTCCTCAACAACCGGCATTGTTGCCCCGTTGTAAAGCCATAAAAACTGGTTCACCAGCTTGGACTGGATGTCAGGGCTCCCTGACCCCTCAGTTTATTAACTCTAACAAAACCTTTACCTTTTCTTTAATGACCACTTACGAGAATGCTACTTTTCTAGGGTTCAATTTTACTTATAATAATCCTACTCAAGCTGCCTTCTCTAATCCTTTTGGCTCCTGGGCATTATGCCCTTGTTTGGGTGCCTGCTCACAACTTAATGCCCTCGGGTTTGTTGATGGAGGTAGTGTTCAAAAGTGTAACTACACTTACAATGCTTCTGCTGGTACTTTCGAAGAGCAAGTGAAAGTCAATTGCAGTGACCTATTCAGGTTTGCACCGACACCTGTGTGTATATGGCCCCCATTCATGTTATTGGTGTTTAATTATTCATCTCCTTTACTCAACTGTTCTAACCAGACATGTAGGCTTGTACAATGCTGAAATGCCTCTTTGGAGGACTCTGTTGTGGTAGTGCGTGTGCCCTCTTATTTGCCTTTACCTGTGTCTATTGATGATGATGATTTGCCTGTATTATTACAAAGAAACAAAAGAGACTTTGGTATAACTGCAGCCATTGTGGCGGCCGTTGCAGCTTCTGCCTTTGCGGCGGCCACTGCCGCCGCGGCGCTCGCTACTGCTGTGCCTACTGCGGATGCTGTGAACAAGATTGCAGGTACTGCTGCAACAGCCATGACGACTCAGACTATGATAAATCACCAACTGCACCGTGGTATTGTGCTTCTAAATCAGCAGGTGGATCTGCTACAAGATCAAGTGGACATTTTGAGTCAAGTACTCGCCCATGGGTGTTTACTACCCATGGATGGATTATGTATTACTCCCTTAGCTTTTAATAATTTGACTAGGGCCGCTAACTTGTCTAGACAGCTGGGATCTATGCTTACAGGGGTCTGGTCAGCAGAGTTTGATAACTTGACTATGCTGTTGAGACAAGAGATTGTTAAAGTGAATAATACGCGAGTCCATATTGCTCCCATGAAAGATGTAATCTCATGGTTATCTAAATCTTTTGGTCTCTTAAAACAATGGGCAGGTATAGGTGCACTGGCTGTGGTCCTAGCACTTACCATTGTCTTGTGCCTGTGGTATCTGTTTCGTATGCACAGGCGGCAGCAGGTACAGAATCTTATGCTTGTACAAGCCTTTGCTGCATTGGAAGCGGGACAGTCTCCTCAAGCATGGCTCGCCATGCTCAAGTGATCGACACAGCACAGGGTGCGAGGCAAGGCACTGCACTTGGGAGCTCTAGGTTTGAGTCCCAAGAAAAGCATGTCCTATTGCATGTGGGTTTGATGAAGTTCGTCCCACCTCCATGAAAAAGGCATTGGTCGGAATGGTGATTCGCCTGGGGAGGCACCCCTCAGGAGAGTGCCATTAATTATGGCCATTTTGCACAATGGAGATAGGACCTCTACTTTTACCTGTTGCTTGTAAACAGAATAGGGGGAGCTGTAGGGAGCCGGCGACCGCACCCTGAATATGGCGCTGGTTTCCTGCTTCTGCTTTCTTGTCAGTTAGAGTTGTGGAAGTAAACAACTCCTTGTAAGGCTGTAGAGCTGGGTTCTGGCTTGTTTCCGCATTTGTGTATCTATCAGCTTTTTCCACGTGGCACAAGGACATTGGCTGTGCAAGAGATTTTAGCCAGGGCAGACCGGCTGCGCGGGGCTCTTTCTTTGTTCTCTTCTGCTGCTTCTTCTTCGTCTTACTCCAAGGTTCCTGAATAAACTACTGAAAGAAGAATCCTGTGTCGTGTCTTCCTTGCTGGCGAGGGAACGCGACAGGTTAAACATAATAGTATATTATTTTTAAACACTACAATCCATTTTAAAGCAGTTTCTGTGAAATATTTCCCATGTATAACTGCTTAGCATAATATTTTGCTTAGCATAGTATTCTCCAGCTCCACCCATTTACCAACAAACACCATAATTTCATTCTTCTTTAAGGCTGTGTAATATTCCATTGTGTGTGTGTGTATATATATATATATATATATATATATATATATATATATATCCCAGTTATCACATTCCTCAGTTTATACCCAAAGGATATAAAAGCACTATACTACAATGACAGCCACATCAATGTTTATAGCAGTTCGATTTGAAATAGCAAAACCATGTTGATCTTAACAAATAAAAATTAACATGCCATTCAAGTACTCTGTATCTCTCTAGACTTTACACTATGCAAGCACTAAAGTCACATTGATGAAAGCATAGTTTAATAATATAAAGATAAAAATTAAAAAAAAATGTTACTTGTTCTTCTAACTTTAAGCGTGCATTCCTCCTGAAAGAAGTGACCTTTACCTTACTACTTGACTCGTGTCTCATACATCAACATCCGGAGAAAGTATATCCAGCCATTCTAGGAAGAAACCATTCTATTTATCATACCATTTTTAATTAAATACATACATCAGCATATCTGCATACCATCTTCCAATTATTGGTGTCATACTCATAATTACTGTCTTTTGCATGCTAAGCATGTATTGTATTGTTATTGGATACTCAAATCATTCCATAATAAGCTTGCAAGAGTTTGAAAATTGTAAATAAAAATATTTCACCCAACTGTGTTTTATATAATGAGATCACAACCTCTTAATTTAAGGTTGAGAATTAATTGAAGTTAATCAACTTAAGTTCTGAGGCATTAATACATATGACTTTTCACCTCCATTCCTGTAGATATACTTGCAAATTCCTGCAATTTTGAAGGAGCTACTTATATTGTTGAATACATCTAATTATGAGGAAGACCTTTCCTGAAATCATTTATCTCTCTTTGCCTCTGTGTTTTCCCTTTGGAATAAAATTTGGAATAGAATAGAAGACACAGACACAAATCCAAATAGATAACATTCATCTCATTCTCAGGAAAGGTGCCAAAAATGTACATTGGAGAAAAAAAAATGTCTGGTGAGGTAAGTTAGTAGTTAAGCACTCCTGGGTTTGATGCCAGCACCAAAATAAATAAATAAGTAAAAATAAATAGACAAGGGGACTAAACAGACATTTCTTAAAAGAAGGAATACAAACAGTAGATAATATATAAAAAGGGAAAAAATTCAAGATCCCTAGCAATCAGGGATATGCAAATCAAAGTTACACTGAGAATTTGCCTTATTCCAAATAGAAAGGTAACTGACAAGAATACAGATAACAATACTAATGAACATGTGATGGAAAAGGTACACTCATACGCTGTTGATGGTACTGAAAAATAGTCCATCCACTATGGAAAGCAGTATGGTGATTCCTCAAAAGTCTAGGAATGGAACCACAGTGTGAATTAGCTATCCCACTCCTTGATGTTTATACAAAAGAACAAAAGTCAGCATACTATAATGTTACAGGCACATTATTGTTTATAGCAGCTCAATTTACTATAACTAAGTTATGAAACCAGCCCAGATGTCTCTCAATAGGTGAATGAATAAAGAAAATATTCATTACATACACACACAATAGAGTTATTTAACCATGAAGGAGAATGAAATTATGCCATTTGTTGTTAAATGATGAAAATGGAGGAAATCTTGCTAAGTGAAATAAGGAGACCCAAAAAGTCAAGGATTGAATGTTTTCTCTCATATGTGGATTTAGAACAGAATAAGGGGAAAATGTGTGTGGGAAAAATCCCAGAAAAAAAAAAGAGAAGGCATATCAATGATGGCTATTGACAAAGGGGACACTGTGGGAGTGAGAAAGGAGTAGAAAAGGGAGAAACTACAGAAAGAACCAACCAAATTAAATCTTTGTCTGATTATACCACAGTGAAATTAATTTTTATATATATGTAAATTCACCTTTATATATACATATATACATATATATCTATAAAGTGTATATATAAATATCTTTAAAGCACCAATTAAAAAATTATATGTAAATAAAAGGAAGACCAGTAGAATAGAGGAAGGGGAATATTGGGAGGGAGGAGGGAGAGAAATAGATAGTAGTACGGACTGAAGTGGAGCAAATTTATTCCATTCATGTATGATTATGTCAAACTGAATGGGTGTATTATGTATAAGTATAATGTGCCAATAAAGCATAAAAAGGGACAAATATGAACCTACTTGTTGAGAGCCACAGCCAAAGGGGCCCCAGCAAACTTCCAGCTGCCAGCAAACTTCCAGCTGCTGGCTGATGATTGGCTCACAGCGGCCCCAGCAACATCTAGCTGATTGGCTCCTTGGCCCCAGCAACATCTAGCTGATTGGCTCCTCTGCGGTGATGCTCATTGGGCTGTTTCCCTGCCCTTTCAGACCACGGAGCTGCTCATTGGGGGACTTTTTTGGCTCCGCCCACGTGACCCAGCCAATCGGCCTCAAGAGCAGGAGGATTGTGGGAGGTGGAGAGAAGCTTGTGTGGGAGAGAGAGGCTTGTGGAAAGCCGGTGGTGGCAGTTGAGGCTCTGAGGGTTTTTCCTGAGAGGCTGTTTTGTTTGGCGTGTGTGGTTCTAAAAATAAAGTTACTTTCTTTTGACAAGTGGCTCCTGATTGTGCCCAGCCAGACTGTGGCATTTGGTGGCTCGCACGGGGGGTGACTGAGGGTAAGTGAAACTGCTCACCCCTGAGGGCAGGGCGAGAGGATGGGTAGCCATTTTAAGATTCCTCTTTTATTTTGCTTCACTTTTGTTTTAAGTTGCCTGTCCCTGGAGATGAGTGAGACGGAAGAAAAACTGCTCACATCTGAGGAAAAACTATTTACGTCTGAGGAACAGATAGGGAGAAAGGACGGATGCACATGTCAGGAGGATAGAAAGGCTATAATGACTTTTTGTTGTTCCCTTTTTATTTCATTCTGTCTCGGTTTTGTTTGGCGTCATCTTGTTGGGTTGTATTATAGTAGAAATACGGGATCAGAAATTAGTAAAAAACAAACTGAAAGAGTGTTAAGTAAATTGTTAGAGGAAGGAGGCATCTCAGTAAAATCAAGAACAATCAGGGCATACGTTGATACAATACAAAAATGTAGCCCATGGCTTTTTAAGGAGGAGTTGTTAAATATATCACAATGGAACCATCATGGTGAAGATTTAAAAAGAATAGAAAAGAAAAGCCCAGGGACTCTGCCAGATGGCACATTGCCATTGTGGACATTCATATCTTGTTTGCTTAGTCCAAAGCCTTCAGTTCAGACAATGGTAAAGTAAGGAGAAGACATAATGATTCAAGTCAAAGAGAAGGCCTCTCAAGCTAGTCAGACAGAGAAAGAAAGTGTAAAACAGAAAAAGCCATCAGGGGGAAAGTTACAACAGGAGACTGCTACTAACACCTTTCTATCACCAGAGGGCGTAAGTGTCCAACCAACAGCGCCACCTCCATATGCTGGGAGGCCCCCAACCCCCGCAGTTGATAGTTGGGATCCTGAGACAAGATCTCAAATATTAACATGCCCTGTATTTGAGGCAGGAGGGCAGCGATTTTACCAAGTTTTAAATTTCAAAACAGTGAAGCAGCTAAAAGAGGCTGTAACAACCTATGGTCCTCAAGCACCCTTCACTGTAAGCTTGGTCGAATCCATTAACAACTTGAACATGACGCCAGCAGATTGGGCTAATATGTGTAAAGCTGTGCTAAATGGAGGACAATACCTGTTATGGAAGGTTGCCAATGAGGAATTTTGCAAGGAGACGGCTAGGCGAAATGCAGCAGCTGGTTATCCTCAGAGAAATCTAGATATGTTGTTAGGAAAGGGACCTTATGAGGATCAGCAGCAACAAATTGCATATGATCCTGGCGTATACGCACAAATTGCTGCAGATGCAATTAAGGCATGGAAGACTTTACAAGGACATGGAGGTTTACAAGGTCAATTATCTAAGGTAATACAAGGAGCTAATGAACCTTATGCTGAATTTGTAGATAGGCTTATTCAAACAGCTACCAGAGTTTTTGGGAATACAGAACAAGCAATGCCATTACTAAAACACCTGGCTTATGAGCAAGCAATCGTTGGTGCAGAGATATCATTAGACCATGGAAACATGAAGATTTAAACACATATATTAAATTATGTAGAGACATTAATGAACAAGAGCAAGTCGTGGTAGCTGCAGTAAAACAGGCTTTAGATGACAGAGAAATTAATGAACAAGGGCAAATTGTGGCAGCTGCAGTAAAACAGGCTTTAGATGCCAGGCCAAGAACATGCTACAATTGTGAACAAACAGGACATTTTAAAAGGAATTGCCCCATTGGAGGAGGGTTTAACAAAACTAGGTATCAAAGGAGTAGAATACCAGGTATTTGCCCACGATGCCGTAGAGGGAGACATTGGGCTAATGAATGCCGTTCTCAAACCACCATAGAGGGTACTCCATTATCAAAAAACGAACAAGGACCAGGTGTTTATCCACGATATCGTGGAGAAAGGCATCGGGCTCCATTGCCAAAAAATGGACAGGGGGGCCCAATGCCCCAGAGCCCAAAACCACAAATATACGGAGCACTGGAGGAACCCAGCAACCCCATCAGGGTAGTGCCCAGGACACATTGTCCATCAGATCCCTCATCAGACAAACCAGAGGGAGCGCAGGGTTGGACATCTGCGCCTCCACCAGAGCAGTACTAACTCCAGAGATGGGAGTTCAAATCATTCCCACAGGGGTGAAAGGACCTCTTCCCAAAGGAACAGTAGGCTTATTATTGGGACACAGCTCTTCTACTCTAAAAGGACTTATGATAAGTCCTGGGGTAATTGATCCCGATTATGAAGGTGAAATAAAAATTATAGCCAGTTCTCCAAAGGGTATATCAGTAATTTCACCAGGAGATAGAATAGCACAGTTACTAATAATACCCAGCCTACATGATAAATTTTCCAGTCGTACTGTAGAAAGAGGTTCCAAGGGATTAGGCTCCACAGGTGTAGATTGGGCTATGCTTTCTTTAAATTTAGATTCTCGCCCCATGCTAAAACTAAATATTCAAGGACATGAATTTAATGGGCTACTGGATACAGGTGCAGACCTTAGCATCATCTCTCGTCAAGAATGGCCAAAACATTGGCCATTACAACAAGCCACTCAAACGCTTCGAGGCCTAGGAGTGGCAACTAATCCCCATAGAAGTGCAATGGTATTAGATTGGAAGGATCCTGAAGGATGTGAAGGAACGATACAGCCATATGTATTGGATCATCTTCCTATAAATTTATGGGGACGAGATGTCCTAGATCAATTAGGTTTGACATTAACAAATAACATCAACCAAAATGCACCCACTATTATGACTAGACAAGGTTTTAGGAAAGGAAAAAGATTAGAAAAACAAGAACAAGGTATAGCAGCACCAATACAAATAGATCAAGGAACAGACAGACATGGGTTGGATTTTCAGAAAGGGCCACTGAGACAATAAAAATTACTTGGAAATCAGAAAGACCAGTATGGGTTCCTCAGTGGCCCCTGACTAAAGAAAAGATACAAGCAGCCCATGACCTGGTCAAACAACAATTAGCAGAAGGACATATACAACCTTCTGTATCTCCCCATAATACTCCCATTTTTGTCATCAAAAAGAAATCTGGTAAATGGAGATTATTGCAAGATTTAAGAGCCATTAATAATGAGATGGTTATTATGGGACCTGCTCAATCAGGGATTCCTCAGTTGTCTGCTTTGCCAAAAACCTGGTTTGTTTTAGTTATAGATATTAAAGATTGTTTTTTTTTCAATTCCAATTCATCCTGAGGATAGTCCACGTTTTGCATTTACTATCCCTGCACTGAATCATGAAGGTCCTGATCAGAGATATGAATGGAAAGTACTCCCTCAAGGGATGGCTAACAGCCCAACTATGTGTCAAATTTATGTTAACAAAGTAATCCAGCCACTTAGAAATCAAAATCCTGAACTACAAATATTTCACTATATGGATGATGTATTATTAGCACACAAAGATAAAAACACATTGCTAGAATGTTATGCCACACTTACAAACTTATTAAAAAATTATAATCTAGAGCTAGCAATAGATAAAGTACAATTAAATTTTCCAATTAATTATTTAGGAGTTCTATTATCCTCAACCATGGTCCGTCCACCAAAAATTCAAATACGAGTAGATCAACTCAAATCACTTAATGACTTTCAAAAGTTATTAGGAGACATAAATTGGATAAGGCCTTATTTAGGTATACCAACAGGAGAGTTGGGACCTTTATTTGATATCCTAAAAGGTCCATCAGATCCAAATTCACCCCGAATGTTAACGCCTGAAGCAAGAAAGGCATTAAAAATCATTGAAACATATATGGAAAATATGCATTTGGATAGAATTGATATAAGTTTGCCTTTATTATTTATTGTACTACCAACAAAAAATATTCCTACAGGAGTATTTTGGCAAGAAGGTCCATTATTATGGATACATTTATCTTATTCTCCTAACACTATTCTTACTAGGTATCCTGAGGCTGTAGGACAATTAATACTCAAAGGAATAAAAGCAGCAAAGGGAGTGTTTGGAATTTCTCCCAATAAAATTATTACTCCATATACTATGAATCAAATTGATGAGTTAGCTAATGAGTTAAATACTTGGGCAATAATCATGTGCAAATCTAATGTTTCATTTGATAACCACTTACCATCTAATCCTTTATTGTCTTTTTGGTCATTGCATCCTGTAATTTTTCCAAAAATGACAAGAAAAACACCTATCATGAATGCTCCAAATATATTCACTGATGGGTCAAATAATGGTACAGCAGCAGTAGTTACCCCTGATCAAACTTTTACATTTTTAGTACCCAAACAATCAGCTCAAAAGGTAGAGCTTAATGCAGTTTTACAAGCTTTTGTGATGTTTAAAGATTCTGTATTTAATTTATTTTCTGATAGTCAGTATGTAGTTAATGCTATAGTATCTCTTGAAGATGCTGGTAGGATTTCCCCTTCTTCTACTGTTTTCTCTTTGCTTTCCACTATACAAAGTCTAATCTGGGACAGAAAAGATCCATTCTTTATAGGACATATCAGGGCACATACAGGATTGCCTGGAGCCCTTAGTTTGGGCAATGATTTAGCAGATAAAACTACACATGACATACATATTTTCTCTACACTAGAAGAAGCTACACATTTTCATAAAAGTTCCATGTCAATGCTAATACTTTACAAAAGCGTTTTAAAATAACTAAGGAACAAGCTAGACGAATAATAAAACAATGTCAAAATTGTGTGACCTTTTTACCACAAGTTAATCTTGGAGTCAATCCTAGAGGATTGATACCTAACCATATTTGGCAGATGAACGTCACACACTTGCCAGAATTTGGAAAATTAAAATATTTGCATGTTACAGTTGATACTTCTTCTGGATTTTTGATGGGCTCCCTTCATGCCGGAGAAAAAACTAAAGATGTTATAGCTCATTGCTTACAAAATTTTGCCACTGTGGGTGTTCCAAAACAGTTAAAAACAGATAATGCCCCTGGTTATACTTCTACCTCTTTTAAACAATTTTGCTCAACATTTGGCATTACTCATATAATAGGCATCCCATACAATCCACAGGGACAAGGCATAGTTGAAAGAGCTCCTCAAACTATTAAAATGTACTTATTAAAGCAAAAAGAAGGAATTGGGAAGGGGTATATATTCCCCAAAGATAAACTTAAAATAACCCTTTTTACTCTAAACTTTTTAAATTTGGATTCATCAGGATTTAGTGCTGCGGAAAGGCATATGTGTCCAAAAAATGTACATAAGCCCAAGGTACTTTGGAAGGATATTCTAACAGGACAATGGAAAGGTCCTGACCCAGTAATTGTCTGGAGTCGGGGGTCTGTTTGTGTGTTTCCACAGGGAGAACAGCAGCCGATTTGGATTCTGGAAAGATTAACTAAAGCGATTTCTACAGACCAAAAAGAAGATGATTTGGCTCAAATCCATAACAACTGATATCCAAAACTCCAGTTTGGCTATTCTTACATCTGCAACAGAACCAGGATGCTTTTTTCAATATCTATTTTATTATTGCCCTTTGCCATATCATGAAGTTCTATTTTGTTTTTTGAGCTCATACAGACCTAGGTTAATGTTTTGCTGATCAGTTCTATTTTTTGACTATAGAGTTTTTAAACATTGCAATGGAGATTTCACCTGTAAAAAGTTATAAGGCCTTTACTATAATGTTATGTGTTGTATGTATTATATTATGTGTGCACACTTGTGTTTTGTGTTATATGTTTGAATGTACGTATGTCCATATATCATATACGATGAGCGCTCATGATAAAATGGATCCAAATATTTTTTTTTCACGTGATTTATATGGTTTAATTTAAATTGGGTAAACAACTGTTGAGGATTGTTTTAATATGTAAACAAAAAAGAAGGTTAACAGATCTGTTTGTTTACTTTCACCTTTCCTTTTCATTATATTTAATAATTCTCTTAAAGATAATGTAAATTGTTAAGAAAATTGTTTTCTTTTAGTGCCTTCTGTAATGTTACATAATTTTTTCTTTAGCCATTATTGCCAGAATTCCTATCTTCATCCCAGTGCTGGTGAAGTGAAAGATAAAACCAATCTACAGCTTCTACAATAGCCATCACTGAACTGCTTGCAGAACTTGCCTGGACACATTGTGAGCTCACCTGTATGCATTGTGAACTATCTGTTGGTACAGCGAATTGTGGTAGTGCTGGAGTATTTTTGATGATGGTGTCACCGGTGGTACAATTTTTCAAAGGAGCCCTCAATTGGCTTAATGTCATGGCATTTTGCATCCTCCTCTACTAGTGATGGTCTAAAATTTGGGGGCCAACAGAGGTGAGGCAAAGAACCTCACCCCCCCACAGGTGCAAAGGCCTATCCACAAGTATGGCTGTATGCTGGACCGGTAGTCAGTGATGGATATGATCCAATTGCAGTGGTACCAACCTAAGACAGGAGGCTGACGCCTAGAGGTCAGTTCATCCGATGACGGGTAAGGACCATATGTTGAATTGGACTGCCTAACAGGCACGGTCCCTAAGCCACATGCTTGTTGTTTAAACAGAGAGGGGGAGATGTTGAGAGCCACAGCCAAAGGGGCCCCAGCAAACTTCCAGCTGCCAGCAAACTTCCAGCTGCTGGCTGATGATTGGCTCACAGCGGCCCCAGCAACATCTAGCTGATTGGCTCCTTGGCCCCAGCAACATCTAGCTGATTGGCTCCTCTGCGGTGATGCTCATTGGGCTGTTTCCCTGCCCTTTCAGACCACGGAGCTGCTCATTGGGGGACTTTTTTGGCTCCGCCCACGTGACCCAGCCAATCGGCCTCAAGAGCAGGAGGATTGTGGGAGGTGGAGAGAAGCTTGTGTGGGAGAGAGAGGCTTGTGGAAAGCCGGTGGTGGCAGTTGAGGCTCTGAGGGTTTTTCCTGAGAGGCTGTTTTGTTTGGCGTGTGTGGTTCTAAAAATAAAGTTACTTTCTTTTGACAAGTGGCTCCTGATTGTGCCCAGCCAGACTGTGGCACCTACTTTTCTGCCATCTTCTTCAACATTTGGACTTCTTTATATCAACTGAGGCCCTTCTTGCCTGTCTCCACATCTGTGATATTTTTGCTACACATGGTCCCTGCTCCCAATTACTAAGTCTATGGCCCCATCATTAATTTACTTAACCTGAAGCTCTATATATCTATCCATCTAATTATTTTCTGTCTATCTATCAACGTAGAACCAATGAATAAATAAAGGAATCGAAAATCAGAGTATGTTATATAGTAATTGTAGGGAATATAAAGGCATATACTGACTTTTCTAGGGCAAAATACTTTATTACACACTTTCTATATACTTAAGTAGATTTACAATAAGTCAGAGAATTCACCTTATAGGCACATTGATTGTTTCATTAAACATTCATTTAACAAGTGCTGCTATGTGAGGCCCAGAGTTAGGTGGTAGAGATAAAGCAGGGCAGAAAGCTCATCTAGGATGAGAAAATGCAGTTACTTATCATAATCACACAGGCAACAGGCATCTAGTTATTTTCATTATATTCCTTTCATTAGTACAGCATGATAATAACATCTAATTATACGACTATATTAAAAACTAAACTAAAATTAAGCAATATATTTTATCTACAAAGTATTTAAAATACAAACAAATCTCCTACATTTTCTCACCACATTCACTAACACTCAACTGCAACTTTACCAGTCCTCAACACACATTAGCACATAGAAAAAAATGAAGGGTATAGTAAATTAATATACTAAGGCCATTTGGTGCACCTTAAACTGTCTTTTGGTGTCAAGAATTTCCCATGGTTCATAAGTGGACGATTTTTGTCTTTCCCCTTTACAAACTAAAGTCATTAGAAGGAGAAGGACATAAGAAAAAATAGCAACCAGTGGTTTAGTGTGCCAAATTTTAGAAATATGCATTATTTATGCCAGGGTGATTGATAAAGAGAAATTTGATTCTTTTCATAGTGATAAAGATGATAATAATATGATAATCATATCAGCATCTCCCTAAACATAAATAATAATAAATTAAACTTAAAAATCTTCTATATTTACCAGGCTTTGATGAAAGTCATTTACATTTATATAATCACTTATTTTAGTGTACAAACTCTTTGAGCTATATTATATTATTACTTCCAATTTACATTTGTGCAAAGTGAGACACAGTGGAATTTTAGTAAAATTTATCAAAGGATAAATAGATTAAAGGTGTTGCAGCCATATGAGATTTAACCCAACATTATCTTGGCTGTCTTAATAACACAAATCAGAAAAAGAGAAAGGAAGTCTGCATTTCTATTATATTTTATACTTAATGAAATATTTACCATCTAACACATGTCTTAGGAAAAATTTAAACAACCATTGCAATTAACTATTCTCTTTGTGTTGGGTTTTGGTTACCCTGATTATTTTTCCTTAGAGGTAATAATCTAAATTATGTGAATGAGCCCTGAATTTTTCTTGGAAACTATTACATCTGTTGTAGCCAGTTGCATCCAAAAGACATATCAATGGATGGGAATATATTTCTTTCAGTAGCATTGCAACACTGACTTTCCTTGCATTTTAGCATTCTAGAGTTAAATGATCAGCATTTGCTCATCATATTTATTCTGTTCTGAAGTCCTATTCCTGTAGAAAAGTCAAATTTTCACATAAAATATGACAAATACTGTAAATTACTGCTGGGTAACTGCTTATCCAACAATTAGGTAGTTGATTTATAACAATACATTTTATCTAAACAGTAACAATTGCACATTCATGAATTAAAATCCAGAAGTACTCTGCTACTATCCCCACAACCTAATTTAGTCTAAAATGTAATGCAAGTTGGGACTTTTTAATATTTTATCTGTTTAAAGCACATTTGTGTATACAAAAAGAATCCTAATTTATCTGCAGTACTTTGTAGATTCTCTAAGGTGTTTATGTAATACTTCCAAAAACATTCATTTACAAGAAAATTAACCAGAACTTGATTTAATTTATATGTTGTTTTGAAACCTTATCAAGACTTCCTAAGTCTTTGATGGTTTAGGAAAGATGAAATAAAAGATGAAATAAATGATGAACTGAATTCTCAGGATCTTTCTGCATTTGTTTTCTAGTTTTAAAAACGTACAGATTCTTGATTTTAGCTGCTTTTTAATTAAAGCTTGTTTATGTTAAAACTACATGAGCACACAATACTTGTTACTATTCCTATTATTAACAGGAGTAGATTTTAACCACTCCTGAAAGAAACAGCAAAAACTTTCCTGCTCAAAGGAGAAGATGAGAATTAGGAACTAAAGCAGGTGCAAACACAGCCAGATGGAAATTATTACCGGTTAGCTTGCAATCAGCATTCTAGAAGAAAAGATTTTTTTTTTAAACTTGAAAAGCTACAGTTTTCTTTTAGTGCTACACAAGACTAATATTGTATTCCTGTACTTAAATACACATCTCAGCAGGTCTCCAGCTATGGGAGGAAAATTCTGATGATCATACAGAAAACAGAATCATTGAAAAGTTCATGCTAATAGCAAGGCTGAATTTCTGCTTTCTCTTGTTCATAACTCTGATGCAGAATATTCTAGAAAGTGAAATCAGCTCAAATATCAAAATTAGTGCAACAAAAATAAAGGTTAAAAAATATTTCACATTGATCATGGTGCTAAATTCTGTATTTTGTAGACCCTACATCCAAACTAAATGCAGGCTCCATAATCATTACTGTTAACTTCACTGTGCTCAGAAAGCTTAGTAAAAGTGCTGTTTATCTTTCTCTCCTTCCACAATGAGGCACATAGAGAAAGAAATCTTACTAGAACAACAACAACAATGGGAAGTGTGAAATAAGTTCTTGCCTTTTGCTCTGTATTCTTAGAAGTATCTCAAAGTGCTTCTCCACATGCTCTTGGTTTTGTGGCTTCAGGGAACACTATCTGTAAATACATGGTCTTGTCATCATCAACTGTAATACCTACTCTGCTTCTTTAAACTGAGCTATTAAATGTATGCCTTTGAAAGTTCAAAAAATATATTTTTTTTAAGCTTGCCTAGCTATTTCTCTGTGCCTTCTTGTAAAGAATGTGGAGGAGAATATGCAAATGCTCTTCCTGGAATAATAGTGATTTCTTAGTAATGGCCTAAAAATGTCACATTTCATTGACAATCAAGTATTTACAAAAAATCAAAAGTGATACTTCCCCTAAATAGAGAACTGTTAGTTGCTAAAATTAAAAAAAAAGGGGGTGAGTGGGTGGGTTCCAGAAATGTATTAATTTGATGCTATTATGGGCCAAACTGTATGTGCCTTGACCAGGCAAACTCCATTGTACCCTGAGGCTCCATTTCATATAAGAAATTCTTCTCCCTGGAGAAAACTACACTTCTGCCGCCTTCTGCTAACCATACCATGTTTGACAACACATAGTGCATGGCGACTGAAGAATCTATGTTATTCTGATACAACATAATTTGTCTCTTACTTCCCATTTTTCTTGGGCAATGTACACTGACTGTACTGGGTCATTCTGATCCACTCTCTACCTCACTGGTGGCTTGAGGTTTTTTGCTCTAAGAATGCACACTATCTTCTGCAAGGAGTTGAATGAAGGAAGGATGCAGAGGTGACTTCCTGCTGCCCTTCCAACCCACCATCGAATAAAGGTTCAGTGTCTTCATCCAAGACTGACCCAATGATGTATTTCAAATGTGCCAAAACATCACTTATAGTTTTTTTTCTGTGAGTGATTAATATTGAATTGACATTTCCTTAATATTATACAAATGACTCTGTTTATACTATGTTTCAGTAAATCAATTCCCAAAAACAAGTTGTATAAGTACTGTTTAGGATGATTCTACTGAAGATATCAAATGATATCACAGAGTATGTACCAAATGAAAATGTTAGAAAAGCATACTGTCATGTGAAAATATCAAAACTTTTCTCTAATTCTAAATGACTGGAAGGACTTTTCTTCCTATAAGTGAAAAAAATTATATTCTAATTCCCTGAAGTATTACAGCATAAAAATTAGTATATGTATTTTGTTTTTACCAATGTAGAATACTTTATATTATTCTTCAACATTTGACAATAATGTGTTAACAACATTTTAAAATAGTTGAATATTTTAACATTTGTATCAGGGCTTATATTTTAAATACAATTTTGTATTCATCTTTATAATTTATGCCTTTTAATAATTTCATTTTTTTCAAAATATGTTAGCATACAGGCCTATTGTACTACCACAGAATAGGTAAATTAAAGGAAAATACCAGGTTGAAAAGAGTGAAAGAAAGTACCTCATGGATCCAGCACTAGTCTAAACAAAGTACTGCACAGAGATCTGAGTAAGAGGCTTTGAACTGACCAATAGTCTCAGCTGTTGGTGTGAAATGTGTTCTGAGAGAAGTTGGAGACTGTTTCTTCAAGGCTCTTTTTCCATCCAGTGCTTAAGAACAGGAGTGGATTGAGGCAAGCCTGTTCTTGAGGGAAAATTTGGCACTGGTAACACTATGGATGCTTTCTTTCTTTCCCTGACGGGATTTAGACCCCTTTCCCGGATTCATGAAGTTTCCACATTCCTCAGGGTTGAGCTCCCATTATTTGCCCAGCTCCATGGAAGTGGGAGTCATAACTGCAGATTTCACTGCCTGCCTCATCAAAGAGTTTACAAATCAGCAGTGAGAAGTAATGAATGGTCAAATTTAATTATTTGTTTATGAAAACCATTAGGAGACACATCGATGTATGTATAATAAACACACTCAGACTTTGCATGACTTTATGTGAAGATAGAAAACATGAAAAAATGTGGCCTTGTTCTGGGGGTTGGGGGAGTCAGAGCATTGGAGGAAAGATATTTCCAGAA